>NC_056732.1:1667711848-1667784348 GCF_019279795.1 Protopterus annectens
ATACGTCCAGGTTTTAGCTGGGACTAATGGAGAAAGAATTGTGGGAAAGGTGGGTTGGAAGGAATGCTGCAACATGGAAGAGAAGGACATCTATGGTTATGGTTAGATTTTACACAACTATTCTATGTCCTTCTATTCCTATGCTGCAGTATTCGAGTTGTGGAAGAGTACCAATGCTTAGATGGATGAGAGGGTGGTGGATGCTGAAAAGGATTCTACAAAGCTCTATAGGATTGCCCTAGCGAAACCTGCCAGTGCTCTGGAAACTTGGTGAAGTTTGTAATATTTGGTGAAAGTGCGGATAGTGGACCATGTGGCTGCTTCCAAAATGGATGCCATGTCCAGACCTTTTATGAAAGCCTTGCAGGTGGCCACAGCCCTAGTGGAATGTGCCTTTACTCCCACTGTTTTTTTTTTCCATGGTGGGAGTAACAGAGGCAAATAGCTTTCCTGATCCAGCATGCAACGGTTTGTTTGGAGACAGTCTCCTTTCACCCCAGAGCCCTGGGCAAGGCAAAGAGCTGCTTAGATTTCCTAATGGTTTTGTCCAGGTAGAATTTTAGTTGCCTGTGCACTTCCAAGGAGTGCAGTATCCTCTCCCCTTCATTAGTGGGAGAGTGAAAGTGGGTAGGTGGATAGATAGGTTTAGAGACAAGTCATTGACCACCTTGGGCACAAAGGAGGGACTGGTTCACAGGGTGACCGTCTTTGTGGAGGGTGGTCTTATGAAGTGATAGCCACCAGGACAGTTTTCCACGTTTACATCTGTAGGGAAGAAGTCCCAGCCAGTTCAAAAGGGTGCTGGGCAGTTTTTCCAAGAAGTAGTTAAGGTCCCAGGGTGGAGGGATAAATTTCTTTGGTGGTCTCATGTGTATGACCCCTTTAAGGAAGAGCTTTACGTCGAGCCTGGCTAGCAAGGGGGGGGGGGTCAAGGTGCAAGCAGGCTGTTATTGCAGAAAGGTGCACTTTCACTGAAGAGTAGGAAAGTCCACTTTTAAAACAATTGACATACATAAGTGAGAATAAGGGGGGGGGGGCCATCACCAGAGCAAGGGTCCCTTCCCTTGTCCAGACACCACTTTGTAAACCTTTGCCACTTAGCTAGGCAAGATTTTTTGGTGATAGGTTTCCTTGCCTCCCTCAGGACTGAAAGCACGTCCTCCGAGTAGTGGTGTCTGAAGGGGATCAAAAGTTTATCACTCAGAGTCCGGGATAACATCTGCAAGTGTGGGTGGAGGAGAGTCTCTGTCTTGTGTCAGTAGGTCCACATTGTCAGGTAACTTGTAGTGATTACCCTTGACTAGATTGAGAAGTAGGGGGAACCAGTGCTGCCTTGGTCAGAAGGGAGTCACTAACAAGATTTTTCGTTTGCCCTTCGAGATTTTCAGGAGGACTTTCTGAATCATTTAAAGGGGGGGGGGTGGCATAAAGAAACTTCCCCTCCCAAGAGATGTCGAGACCATCCACTCTCCATGCTAGAGCGGAGTAGGTCTTTGAGCAGAAGGTCTGCAGCTGCCTGTTCTGGGTGGAGGCAAACAAGTATATTTGTGGAGTACCCCACCGATGGACTGTGTCTAGGAAGTCCAGCATCCATTTGTGCCGTGGGGAAGACGTCCTGCTTAGGAGATTTGCTTGCTTGTTGTCCTGCAAGGGGATGTAGGTCGCCTACAGGACCAAGTTGTGGCAAGAGGCTAGGTCCCATATCACCAGGGTCAGCCTGCACAGCTGATAGGCCTTTGTTTCTCCTGGTTTGTTGTGGTACCACATAACCGTGGTATTGTCAGTCACCATCAGGAGCATCCCTGGTACAAGAAGGGGAATAAAGGGCTTTAGAGCTAGGAAGAGAGTGCTGTCATTTCCCAGACATTGATGTGCTTGGCCTGTAAAGAAGAGTGCCACTTTTCTTGAACCCTGTAGGATGCCAGTGTCCCCCCACCCAACCTGAATCGGAGGCATCTGTATGCACCGTTTAGGTTGGGGTGAGGGGTTGGAGTCCCGGGTTTAGTTGGACTTGCTGGATCCACCAGCCGATTTCTGTCCTTAGACAGGGAAGGAGGGGAATAACCTCTTCCAAGTGATGTACATGTTAGGACAAAATGTTTTTGAGGTACCACTATAGTTTGTGCACGTGCATTCTGGCCAGTGCTAGCATGGGGATGGTTGCTGCCATTAAGCCCAGGAGATGAAGAAATTGCCTTACCGTCACCTTCTGGAAGTGGGAAGTCGGGGATAGAGCCTTGTCCTGTGGGAGAAAGACCTTCAAATTGTCCTTTCTGATTCTGCAGCCTAGGAAAATCTTGTTCTGACCTGGGTTCAAGGAGGACTTTGGAAGGTTGATGGTGAACCCTAGATTTTGTAGAAGGGACATGGTGAAGAGCAGATGCCTTGAGAGGGTATCTTTTGACTCTGCTAGTATTAGGATGTTGTCCAGATATGGGTAAATCTGGATTCCCTGAGTTCTGCAGAAGGCAATGCTGGTGCTAGGCACTTTGTAAAGACTCGGGGGGGGGGGGGGGGACAGTGGATAAACCAAAGGGCAAGGCAGTAAATTGGAAATGAGAGGAAGGTCCAGAGAAATGCAGGAATGGTCTGTGGGAAGTCCTGATGGGTATGTGCAGGTAGGCTTCTTTTAGGTCCAGGGCAGCCATAAAGACCTTGGCTGGAATAAGAGGCAGCAGAGTGAGGAGTGACAGCATTTTGAAGGAGGGTACTGAAGGGGTAGATTTAGAAAGGAGAGATCCAAGATGGGTCTCCAGGGGGCGTCTTTTTTGGGGACCGGGAAGAGACACTTTCCTTCCTATCCTGAAGGGACAGGTTCTATGGTGCCTAGCTTTAGCAAGTCTGACAAAACTCATGGCAGGAGACTAATATGGTTTTTGGGGGGGAAATTGAATACCTTTCCTGGGTGTTTTCTTTCCAGGATAGGAAGGACCCTCTTTGGATAATGGATAGAACTCATTGGTCTGTGGTGGTGGATTTCCAGAGGGGGTGACAGTGGGGAAGGTGTGCAGCGAGTGGTAGGTGGGCAAGGCAGTCACGGATTATTGGGACCTCTTCTGTCCTGAAAGGATTGTCTGAGCTGAGGAGGTGGTGCAGTAGGTCTGGACATAAGTCTTCTTGCCCCTCTTCTAGATCTGGAAGAGGAAGCACTGTCTGAAGAGGGTTACACCTTACAAAAGTGGTTTTAGCAGGGTAGTTCCTGTAATACTTGAGAATGGGGGACACCAGCAGAGGTTTGATGTCCTGTAAATTCTTTACTTTTTCCTGCAGACTCTTGAAGAGGTCTGCAGATTGTTTTCCAAAAAGGAAACTGCGATCCAGGGGGGTGTCCAAGATCTTGGACTTGAAGTCTTCTGGTACATTCTGTAGTCTCAGCCAGGAGCATTTCCTGAGGCAGAAGCTGCAGAGTGGGCAGATACTTCTGCAGCATCGTAGCTGCATCTGATAGAGTGCCTGGCTACTTGCTGAGCCAAGGACAGTTTGGAGGTAATGTCAGCCTTAATGGAACTATCAGGAATCGAAGCCAGCATGGAGGAGGCTTGAGACACAGTCCTGAGCATACTTAGTCATGCGGGTCTGATAATTTATGGCTCTAAAAGCCAAAGTGGAGGGTGCATATACCTTTTTTCCCATCCTAGTCATGGATTTGCTATCTTTATCTGTAGGTAGGAGGGAGGCGGAAGCCAGCAGTCTAGACTATCAGGAGTGGTGGCAATCACAGCTGGGTCCGCAAAGGGTGGTTTAACTAGGAATTTTTGCTCCTCTGGCACTTTATAGAAGCTGTCAGGGCGCTTAGGTGCTTGAGGCTTGGAGTCGAGAGGCCTTAGAGCCAGAATTAAAGGCATCCAAGTAGGCAGGTAGAACCGGGAAGACAGCCGAAGGGGAGGGTGATTCTACTTGAAGCAGCTCAAAGTACCTCTTTTGGGCGACAGTCATCTGGGAAGTATCCCATTTGAAGTAATCTTTCATCTTGGTGATGGTCTCAAAGGTAATATCCTCAGGGGAGGAATCCCCTTTCACAGATTTCTCATCAGGAGAATACTCCTCCTGGGGAGAAGCAATCTGAGATGTATATGAAAGAGTCCTCTGAGGAAGATAAAGAACCATGCTCTTCCTCCCTAACTTGAGAGGTCATGAGTGGGAGGGAAGAGCCAGATGCAGGCCTAGGGCTCAGTAAAGGCAGAGTAGTGGAAGCGGAGGCTGAAGGACTAAGAGCCATAAAGGCCCACACGAGAGAGGAAGTAAAGGCCTGCCAATCTGGTATGGCTTCTGTACAGGAGGAGGTATGCTTTGTTTTCTGTTTCTTTTTGGCTGGGGGTGGAAGTAGGAACCGACCTGGTGTCAGGTTTTGAAGTAAACATTTCCAAAGTCTGGAACCCGGTCGGAGGTAACACAGCAAAGTACAGTTGTGTACACTTACCATAAATGTAGATGTTAGAGTGTATTCACTGGTTGCAGTCATCACACTTGGGTTATCCTGCCAAGGTTAGGACACAGTCAGCCTGAATACCAGAGGCTTAGTATTTCTGCATCGGTTGCTGTCGCTCCAGGACTGATGTCAGGTCGCCAGAGGTACAAGTCAGGCAGACGACAACATTACATCAATTTTTCTTGCCCCAACTGTCAGGAGACTCCAAATAGGCAGCTAGGTTAGGGTGGAAGAACATCACCAGTAGAAAGTAAATAAAAATTCCCTGTAAGGAGAGAGATACAAGGGGGATGGAGGGTGGGAAACCAGGACTGCAACAGTGAATACACTCGAACATCTACATTTCTGTTAAGCGTACACAACTTTACTATGTTCTTCGTGTTTCACTGTTGCAGTTATCACACTTGGGTTGATTCCCAAAGCTGAAGAGAAAGGGTGGAGGCAGTCAAGAAGACTGGGGGCTAGCTAGGATGCCCTGAAAGACTGCAGTGGCAAAGCCTGTCCTAGATTTGGAGAAGATAGGCAGGTGGTAATGCTTGAAGGTATGAACAGAAGTCCATGTTGCAGCCTTCAGGGTGTCCCTGGTGGGGACCCCTCTGAAAAAAGCTGCAGAGGTGGAGGTTGCCCTAGTAGAATGCATCCTGACCCCCTTTGAGGGCGGTTTCCCGTGCTGTTTGTAGCAGAAATGGATGCAGTGTGCTACCCATTTGGAGACTGATTGTTTGGATATGGCCTTGTCCTCTGCTCCTGCTGCGAAGCTGACTAGCAATTGGTAATTTTCTAAAGGATTTAGTCCTATCCAGAGAGAATCTGAGCTGTCTGTGCACATCTAGAGAGTGCAGAATCCTTTCCCCCTTGTTTTGTGGGTTAGGGGAAAATGTGGGCAAATGAATGGATTGGTTGAGAGCCACACTGGACACCACTTTAGGCATGAAGGATGGGTGAAGTCCTGAGGGACACCCTATCAGCATAGAAAATGATGAAGGGCTCTACAGCCATGAGTGCTTGTAGCTCTGAAACTCTAGCTGAAGTGATGGCCAGAAGCAAGGCTGTTTTCCAAGAGAGGAATTTTAACTCTGCTGAAGCTACAGGCTCAAAGCGGGGTAGGGTGAGCTTTTCCAACACAAAGTTAAGGTCCCAAGCTGGGGTAGAAGCTCTTGTGTGTGGCCTTAAGTTTTAGCCCCTCTTAGGAACTGTTTGAGAGGATGTGAAAAGAGAGGTGGCTCTGTGCTGTAATGAGCAGAGATGGCAGAGGCATGAATTTTTAATAGCAGAGAAGGACAGACCCCTGTGTAGTAGGTCTCCTAGATAATCCAGGATAAGAGGGAGGGAGGGCTGTGCTGTGTTGGCTCCCTCAGCCTGGATCCAGGTGCAAAACCTTTCCACTTGTCAGCATAGGATTTTCTAGTGCTAGGGTGTCTGGCCTCACGTACAACTTCCAGGACTTGTTTGCTTAGGCTGGCAGTTTGAGGAGAGGTGAGGAGAGATCAGGGAATAAGCCAGGCTGCCAGGTTCAGGGTCTGCAATTGTGGATTCATGAATTCTCCATTCTTCTGGGTCAAAAGAGTTGGGATCTGAGGTAGGGGCCATGGTGGCAGGGGTGACAGGCTTGTGCAGGAGTGGGTACCAGTGCTGGCATGGCCAGTCTGGGGCAATCAAGATTGCCCTTTGTTTTTACTCCCTTACTTTGAGCAGTACCCTTGAAATGAGTGGTAGGGGGTGAAATGCATAGATCGAGAGGTTTACCCATTGAAAGGATATAGCATCCACTTTCCAGGCCTTGCTGTAAGGTTCCCTGGTGCAGAATCTGCTGAGCTGATGATTGGAGTGGGAGGCAAAGAGGTCCACCTTTGGGGTGCCCCATTTCTGGGTTACAAGGTTGAAGGTTCTGTGGTCTAGCTGCCACTCATGTGGGTCTAGCAGGTTTCTGCTTAAGTTGTCTGCCAGAGAGTTTAAGGATCCTGGCAGGAATTGTGCTAGCAGGTGTATTTGCATGGCTGAGGCGGTGTGCCAAAGAGTCATGGTAGCCTGCAGAAAGGATAAGAGTGAGTCTCTCCCTGCTTGTTGATGTACCACATCACTGTGGTGTTGTCTGTTTCTATCACTAGAGGCCCCGGGGAGTGTAGGGGTCTGAAAGCTGTCAGGACATGCTGAACAGCTAGCATCTCTTTTTGGATGATGTGCAGATGCATTTGATTTGGGCTCCAATGGCCCTGAATGCATCTGCCGTCCAGGTGTGCACCCCAGGCATAGTCTGATGCGTCTGTGGTGAGGGTCTGGGCAGCATGGAGTTGTGAGAAGGCAAGTCCCTTGTTGTGGTGGCATGCTGCTGCCCACCAAAGCAAATCTTTCCTTAGACAGGGTATGATGGGTACGATAGTTTCCAGGTCTTGAGAGTGTTGACACTAAAGGCTTTTTAGGTACCATTGTAGTTTCCTCATATGCAGTCTGGCATATGGAATGAGGAGAATGCAGGAGGCTATGAATCCCTAGAGCTTGCAGGATTTTCCTTGCGGATAACTGGGTCCTGGTGGCTAGCTGAGAGAAGTACACTGTCAGGTAGGCTAATTTTTCTGGAGTAAGGAATGCCATTCTGGGATGCTGTGTCCAGGCATAGTCCCAGGAGTACAATTTTTTGTGTGGGGACTAGTTTTGATTTCTTTTCGTTGAAAGTATACCCCAGGGAGGTCAGTAGGTCCTTTATAAAAGGTCAAGTGCTGTAACAACTTTTCCTGTCTGCCTGAATCAGGCAATCGTCTAAGCAGGGATAAATCTGAATATTTCTTTCTCTGCAAAAAGACAAGGCTGAAGCCAGGCATTTTCTGAAAACTCTGGGAGCAGTGGATAAGCCAAAGGGAAGCGCAGAGAACTGAAAGTGCATAGATCCTGCCCTGAAATGTAGATACTGCCTGCAAAATTCCCTGACTGGGATGTCAAGTAGGCCTCTTAGGTCTAGGGTGGCTGACCAAGCATCCTTGGAAAGCATAGAAGAAGCTGCTGGAGTGTGAGCATTTTGAATTTTGGTATCCCCAGAAAGGTGTTTAAAATGGGCAGATCAAGGATTGGGTGCCAGGTGCCCTCTATTCTGGATACCAGAAGAGTCTGGAATAGAAACCTTGGCCTATGTGGTCTGCAGGAACATGCTGTATTGCCCTCATGGAGAGCAGGGAAAGGACTTGCTTTTTGGCCTCTGCCCAGTGGTTTGGAGGAAGATCTGGGAACCCTTTTGGGGTTGGCAGTGTGTGGAAATAAAATGTATCCCTGGAACACTATGTTGAGGACCCAATGGTCGTTGATAATAGAGGCCCAGTTGTTTGCATGGAAGGAGAGTTTTCCTCCTGGGGCACAAGCAGGTGGACAGAGGTAAGGGGTGGAGGTGTAAAGTCATTGCGAGTTCTTACCATAAGGGAGTGGCTTAGCACTTCATGTTTTTGAAGAAGAGGAACTTCATTGCTTAGATCTCTGCATTCCCTGGGACTGCTGTCTGGGGGGGGGGGGTCTGCTTCCCCTGGGTCTGGGGGGGGGGTCAGAAAAAAAACAGTGCTTGGAAGGGCAATGCCTACTGAACCTCAGAGGCTGCACCTGTATAAAAAAAAAAAAAGTCTGTCTGCATAGATTTGTTTTTCTTCCATCGTTAAGAGCTCTTCTGCCTTGGTGCCAAACAAATTGTCTTTGTTCAATGGTGCGTCCAATAATTTTGATTTGACATGGTCTGGCAAGGTTTGTTCCTTAAGCCAAGCATGCCTTCTAAGGACAGAAAAGTATAGTTGTGTACCTACCATAAATGTAGATGGTTAGAGTGTATTCACTGTTGCAGTCATTACACTTGGGTTATCCTGCTGGCAGGCGACCCGCAGTCAGCCAGAGTTCCAAAGTCTTGGTATGGCGTCGGTTGCAGTCACCTCTTTCCTGACATCAGTGCACCAGGGGTATAAAAGATGCAACGGACGCCATTTTCTTCAATTTTTCTTGCCCCAGATGTCAGGTGCCCCCAGATAGGAAGGCTGGAAAAATAAAAATTATGCATGTACCAATATAAACATTTCCCTCATCTACAAGCAAATACACCACATAGGCTGTATAGAGATGAGAAGTACAGAAACGTCCCAGCAATGAAGAGGGGGATGGTGGGTGGGTAACCTGGACTGCAACAGTGAATACACTCTAACATCTACATTTATGGTAGGTACACAACTGTACTATGTTCATCGTGTTTCACTGTTGCAGTCATTACACTTGGGTTGAATCCCAAAGCTGAGGTTGGGCGGCTGGGTCTAAATTGGATTTGGAGAGGCTATTAGGCCCTGCAGAACTGCAGTGGCAAAGCCTGCTCTGGATTTAGAGTGGAGAGGTAAGTGACAGTGCTTGGCGAAAGTGTGCACAGAGTTCCAGGTTGCAGCTTCTAAAATGTCCTTGGTTGGTACCTCTCTGAGAAAGGCTGCTGAGGTGGCTGCTGCTCTGGAAGAATGTGGCCTAATGTCCTTAGGCACTGATTTGCCATGTTGTGCATAACAGAAGCGGATGCAGTGCCCTATCCATTTTGAAATTGTCTGCTTTGTGATGGACTTTCCTTGTGATCCTGAAGCACAGGCTACAAACAGTTGCTCAGTTTTTCTGAAAGCTTTTGTTTTGTCCAAGTAGAATCATAGCTGTCTGTGTATATCCAAAGTGTGCAAAAGTCGCTCCCCTTTATTCTGGGGATTTGGGTAGTAAGTTGGTAAATGAATGGTTTGGTTCAGGGCCACATTGGAAACCACTTTTGGCATGAAAGTTGGGTTTATCCTAAGAGAAACCCTGTCCTGGTGAAAAATGATTAAAGGTTCCACAGCCATTAATGCCTGTAACTCTGAGACTCTTCTTGCTGAAGTTATTGCTAGGAGCAGAGCAGTTTTCCATGATAAGAATTTTATATCAGCTGTGCTGGCTGGTTCGAAAGGAGGCAGTGTGAGTTTTTCTAAAACAAAATTGAGATCCCAAGTTGGTACTGGTGCTCTCCTTGGGGTTATGTTTTTTGCCCCTCCGAGGTATTGTTTTAGTAGAGGATGCGAAAAAATAGGACGTTCCGTATTGTAGTGAGCTGAAATGGCAGAGGCATGGATTTTAATTTATGAGAAAGAAAGGCCTTTGTCCAGCATCTCAGTCAGGTATTGTAAAATCTGAGGAATATTAGGGACAAGAGATTCAAGTCCTTGTGCCTGGTTCCAAGCACAGAATCTCTTCCATTTTTCTGCATAAGATTTCCTGGTGCTGGGCCTCCTTGGCTTCCAAAATGACATCCATAACTGCTTTAGAGAGAGGCGAGTTCTGAGTGGCTATATTATTCGCCAAGCAGCCAGATTTAAGGTTCTGAGTTGGCTGTGCAGGATCTGATTGTTTTGTTGCTTCAGCAGATGAGGAATTTGAGGTGAAGTCCAGGCTGGTCCTTGAGACAAGCTCTTTAGGATTGGATACCAGTGCTGGCGTGGCCAGTCTGGGGGAATCAGAATCATTTTTGGCTTCTCTTGTCTGACTTTTAGGAGCACCTTGGGGAGTAGAGGTATTGGAGGGAAGGCATAGACTTTCCAGCTGAATGATAGAGCATCCACTTTCCATGCTTGAGAGAGTGATAAGTTCTTGTGCAGAATTTCTGTAGTTGGCAATTGTGAGGGGAGGCAAAAAGATCTATGTCTGGGCGTCCCCATTTCCTTGTTATGTTGAACACCTGTGGATTTAGTTTCCATTTGTGAGGATCCATGAGATTTCTGCTTAGTCTGCCAGTGTATTTTTTGTTCCTGGCAGGAATTGGTGTCTGCAGATGTACTGGATAGGTCAGTGCTGTGTCCCACAAAGTCATGGCTTGCCTGCATAGGGGGTAGGAGTGTGTGCACCCTTGCTTGTTTATGTACCACATAACCGTGGTGTTGTCCGTCTTTATTAGTAGTTGTCCTGGATGTAGTATGTCCTTGAAAGCTGTCGGGGCATTCTGTACCACTAGCATCTCTTTCTGGTTGATGTGAAGATGCATTTGGTCCTTGGGCCACGTGACATGAATACATTTTCCTGCCATATGTGCCCCCCAGGCATAATCCGATGCATCCGTTGTTATGGTCTGCCTGGCTGTGGGTAAGGTGAAAGGCTGCCCCTTGTTGTGGTGACAGGCCTGGGACCACCAGCGAAACTCATGTTGTAGGCAGGGAATTAAAGTTATAACCGTCTCCAGGCTGTGACAATGTTGAGTCCAAACACTTTTTAGATACCATTGTAGTTTCCTCATATGCAGTCCTGCATATGGAATTGGTAGAATCCAGGACGCCATGAACCCCAGGGCCTGCAGAATTTTTGTTGCAGGGAACTGGGTTTTTGTTATCATCATTTGAAAGTAATGAGTCAGTTGCCTGTTTGTCTGGCGTGAGACAGGCCATCTGGGCAGTGGTATTTAAGCTTGCACCCAGGAATATCATCTCTTGAGAGGGCACTAGTTTTGATTTCCTTTCGTTTACTGTGTACCCTAGACAAATTAGTAATCTTTTTACAAACGCTAGATGCTTTAGTAGAACGTCCTTGCTCTCCGCTTGAATAAGGCAGTCGTCCAAGTAGGGATATATTTGAATTCCTTTGTCTGCAAAATGCAATTACTGGTGCCAGGCATTTTGTGAAGACCCTGGGCGCAGTAGATAAGCCAAAGGGCAGTGCAGAGAATTGGTAATGCACTGAGCCAGCTATGAATCTGAGGTATCTTCTGCAAGATTGCCTGATTGGGACATGCAGGTATGCCTCCTTGAGGTCCAAAGTAACTAGCCAAGCCTTCTTGCCCAGCATGGGTAGAAGTTGCTGCAGTGTTAACATTTTGAATTTTGGAACATCCAGGAAAGTGTTTAGGATTGACAGATCCAGTATTGGTCTCCAGGCTTTGTCCTTTCTGGGCACGAAGAAAAGTCTTGAGTAAAATCCTTGCCCCTGTTCTTGCTGTGGTACTCTTTGAATAGCTTCCATGTCCATGAGAGCAGCAATTTGTTTTTGCGCCTCTGCCCATTGGTTTTGTGGCAGATCTGGCATACCTTTTGATTTTGGAAGCATGTGAAAGTGGAACCTGTAACCCTGAGAAACAATATTCAGTACCCATTTGTCCTGGGTGACTATGTGCCAATTTTTTGAGAAAAGTGCTAGCTTTCCCCCCAGGGGTACTGCAAAAAGGTAAGTGCTTGGCATCTGTAGAGGGAAGTCATTGGGATTGTTTCCTATAAGGCTGTGATTTGTCCTCCTTTGGGGGCTGAAGCACCCCATTGTTTAGGTCTGTAGGAGCCTTGGGGCTGAGATCTTGGGCATCTGTATCTGCCTCTTTGTGGCCTGTCCGACACTGGAAAGGACCAATTTTTTGAAGGCCAGTTTCTGCTAAACCTAGGTGGTTGAACCTGTAAGAAATACTTTACTGTCTGCATTGATTTTGCTTTATCCTCCATTTTAACACCTCTTCTGCCTTAACACCAAACAAAGTATCATGCTGTAATGGAACATCCAATAATTTTACTTTAACATGGTCAGGTAAACTTTGTTCTTTCAACCAAGCATGCCTTCGAATAACAGAGCCTGTAACTTCGGCTCTACAAGAAGCCTCTAATGAATCAAAACCACATTGTAGCGTATGCTTTCCCACTTCTTCAGCTGCATGCAATAAATTCTGCATTTCCTTACTGTCAGGACTTTGAGTTTGAAACCATTTTCTGTTTTAACATAGACATGAGGTATTGTTGATATTTAAGCATGTGAAACTGGCAGTTTAAGGCCCTTACAACTAAAGCAGCAGAAGTGTAAACTCCCCCCCCCCCCCCCCATCTGTCCAGAGCTCTGGAATCCCTATCCGAGGGGACAGGATTTTTAGCAGCGGAAGACTTAACCCCTTTAGGACCCTGAGAAATTATTTCTGGATCTGCAGCAGGGTTTTTGTAAAGAAATTTATGAGTCAAGGACCCTGTAGTACCCGTCTGGCTTCACTGGTGCAGGGGGTAAAGAATCTGGAGACAGACTGGATTCAGAGAAAACAAACAACAATATCAAGCACAGGGGGAATACCCAGGGGCCTGTGCTGAGGCAATAAAAGAAAGTCTCTGAGCCTCTTCTTGGATTCTGAATAATCCTGGCTCTCCCAATGGAAATGCTCCCTCATGGTATGTAGGGTTCCCCCAAAAGAATAATCCTCAGGCGGAGAGGCTGAAGGTATAGACTCTTCTGCATTAGAGTCCTCATAGGGAGGGAGAGAATATCCCTGATCAAAAGAGGTATCAGAGGAAATAGAAACCAGGTCAGAGGAATCATAGTCAGTGTCTTGCCTAGGCCTTTAGTCAGGAGGGGGATGGGAACCCCTGATTAAAGTAATTAGGTCTTCGGCCATTTTAAGCATCTGTTTCTTGGGCATGGATGACTGTTCAGGAGAATGCTGTACTTGTTTCCTTGTCTTTAATGGTGTTTTTGACTTTGCCTTGGCTGCTGTAGTGGGCTTAATTGTAAGCTGTGAAAGTCTGAAAACACCCTCAGAAGCCGATGCCTGCTCAGCGGCTTTGGACCCATCTGAGGGAATAGTTTCCGTAGGCCCAATACCTTGAGTTTCTACAGGCCTCGGTGTCTCCACGTGGCTGTCTGATACGGCCTGTGGCTCTGAGGTAGTGGGTGTCAGGGGCTGCGAAAGCGCCTCACTGAGAACCGGCGACTGGCCTAGAAGAGGCTTAGTCAGTTTTGGACCTCTGATGCCTGTCCCTTTTCTTTGTCTTTGCGTTTTTTTATAAATTCCGGTCGGTTGTTCCGACGGCATTATGTAATTAAACCTTCAGGCAAAATCAAACTGACGTTTACCATTGCATTTATTGAATCTAGCACAAAACAGACAACTGGTAACATCGTGGTCAGGGCCTAGGCAAGGAATACAGTAAGAGTGAAAGTCCTTATGAGGACTTTGCTTCCCACAAGTAACACAATTATTAACTTTTACTGACATCGGTCTGCAGCAAGAAAAAGTTTCCCCAACGGGGTACTTAGCTTTATTGAAGACTTCGGTTCTGAAACTCAATTTTGAAAATCTCAGGAGTCGGCCGACCGGCACTTGTGAACTGCTTTTGCTTTGGGCACCGCGCGGCAAGAAAGACTGAAGAAAATGGCGTCGGTTGCATCTTTTATACCCCTGGCGCACTGACGTCAGGGAAGAGGCGACAGCAACAGACGCCAGACCAAGACTTAGGAACTCGGGTCACCTGCCAGCAGGATAACAAAGTGTAATGACTGCAACAGTGAAACACGAACATCAGTGTCTGCACAAGCAGAAAAGGGATATTTTTTGAGGAGTTCCATGGTATGCTGCTGATATTTCAGCATGTGGAACTGACAATTTAGTGCTCTAATAGCAAGAGTTGCACAGGTATATGCTTTTTTTTTTACCCCATCTGTCTAAAGCTCGGGAATTCCTCTCTGAGGGGGTGGGATTCTTAGCTGAGGTTGCTTTAATTCCTTTAGGTCCTTGGGAGATGACCTCTGGGTGAGCAGTAGGATTTTTGAAAAAGAATGTCAAGGACTCTGTAGTAGTCAGGTTTCCTGGGAGCAAAAGGAAGGGTGTCAGGAGTCAAACTGGATTCCATAAAAACATCATCCACAACATCCAGGACAGGAAGAATGGCTAAAGGTCTGTGCAGTCGTAAATCTAAGAATTCCCAGAGTCTCTTTTTTGACTGAGGATAATCCTGACATTCCTAGTGGAAATGTTCCCTTACAGTATGTAGGGTTTCACCAAACGAAATATCCTCAGGAGGAGAGATAGAAGGAATGGATTACTCTGCATCAGAATCCTCATAAGCAGAGAGCGGTTGCATGTCTTCATATTCAGATACCTCAGTCATCAGACTCCTGTTCAGATAAAACTACTGGGGACAAGCCTCTTTCTTTTGGAAGTGGTAGCCTGGCTTCCCCTAATAAGGTCTTCCGCCACTTTAAGCATTTGAGTCTGAGGCAAGGAACCAGGTGCCTGAGCTTGGGTCATCTGTTTTTTAGGCAAAGTTCGTACCTTGGGCCTCAGAAACTCCATAGTTTTAGAAATAACTGAAGTTGCGAAAGATGTCAGTTTGTGTCTAGTATCAGTAGTGCGAAGAACCTCCTCTGAAGCCGGTGCCTGCTCAGCAGCTCCGGATCTATCCAAGGTAGAGACATCCGCAGGATACTTAGAGTCTCGCAGCATACCAGACTCTGAAAGGGTCTCGGTAGCGGCCTGCAAATCCACAGACGTGGGTATCAGGGGCTGTGAAAGTGCCTCACTGAGGACAAGAGAACTGATGACTAGCTTAATGGAAGCCTCGTCGGCAGTTTTGGACCTGTGCTGTCTTTATCCTTACTTTTTTCGGAAAATCTATAGTCGGATGGCTAGCCGAAGCCATATCTGAATAAGAGGACAGAGCAAAAATATTTAGCTACAATAAGGGCCTGACAACGTATAGTTCTGGTGTTGAACAAAGCACAAGTGACAGCGAGGGACGTCGTGGTCTGGGCCTAAACTTCTTCCGACATCGGTTGGAGCAAGAAAAAAAGAATCCCCAACGGGGTATTAAGCTTTAGAAGACTTCAACTTCAATTCGGAAATGAAAACTCAGGTAGCAGCCGACCGGCACTTGTGTGTTTCTGCTTTGGGCTCCCTGGCAAGAAAGATGTAATGGCATCGGCTGCCTGATTTTATACCACTGATGACCTGACGTCAGTCCTGGAGCGACAGCAACTGATGCAGAAATACTAAGCCTCTGGTATTCGGGCAGACTGAGGGCTACCCCTGGCAGGATAACCAAAGTGTGATGACTGCAACAGTGAAACACGAAAAACATCTGGTTCCTCCTCAACATCAACAGTAGTCAGTGTCTGGGTAAGCTCAGAGGACGTGCCAGTCATCGGCTGTGCAACAGCTTCCTCAAAGGACGTTGTTGAAGTAGACAGATCCGCCAAGCACTCAACTCCTAGATAAGCAGTTGGCGGGGTGTCGGGTAGTGAAGCGGCAGGCGAGGAAGGTCTAGGAATCTTGGCCTTCTTGCACGGATGTTTGGATGCAGCCACCAATGCTGGATTCAATTCTAAGGGCTAACCATTTAAGGCGCTGGTTTTCTAGGTAGAGGTTTAAAGCTGCCAGATGGCTGCGTAGGGTCTTTGGCACAAATGATTGACAAACTGAGCAGGAGGAATGGTCGTGTTCCCGGCCTAAGCAAAAAACCTATCATAGGCGTCTTTATGGGGTATCTGGCGCCTGCACTGGCACTTTTCCTTTTTACCAGACATCAGCAAATGCTACAACAACCAAGCCTAAGCAATAACAATTGGCAAAACAAAAACAAAAAACAGAAAACCAATGGGTTACTTAGCTTTATTAATGGGACGTCTGTGGAGGAGCAATTGTACAATGCGTAGGTCCATCTGCGGCTGTAAAGTTATGAGGATTGCGCGTGCAGACGTCACATTTAAGGCCCCTGGTTTATGGTCTTACGTCTGATGTCTTGCAACAGCCAAGCTGAAGCTTTTGTACAGGAGCCGACGTACGAGTTGCCTAAGGGCAGGAAATCCCACAACTAGAATACGGCAACATAGGAATAGGACGACACAGAATATTACACACACAAAACAGCAGAAAGTATTCTAAGAACTAAACCAACGTGAGAATGGAGAAAGAAGATGTTGCCAATAAGGATGACTACAATTAGGGGTACACAGAATAAGGAAGAGCTGGAATTTACTGGAGAAAAATTGGTATAGGAACAAATGTATTGGGAGCAAATAACCAGAGAGAGAAAGATAACAGAATGAGAAGAAGCCAAGAAGACATGTGGACTGCAGGCTACAGAGTGCCTTCCCTATCAGGGACAGATATCTGTGTAGAAGCAAAGAGAAAGGGGTAGGAAAGACCTGCACTTGTAGTTTTTTTAAATCAATCTAGACCAGAAGCTGCTGTTAAAAAGGGATAATTAGCAGGGCACATAAAATACTACATGACCAATCAGATGAAATTAGAAAAGATTAAGACGGACTGGATATGCAATTTACAAGGAAACAACGGGAAAACATATGTAGGACTCCCAAATATGCAATGAAGGATAGAAGATTTAGGATTTTTGCTTGGAAATGTTTGCATAGGTATTTTTATAACCTAAGCAGACTCCAAAGAATTTTTTTTCAGGTAGCAAATGTGGGAGGTAAGAAAGAGGTAAATGAAAACATAGTCTTTTGGTACTACTGTAATGAGTTGGCAGACTTTACAAATTTCTTGGTGTTCTCGGTCAGAAATATTTGGAAAGGATTCTTTTGAGCTAGGATACAGGATCTGAACTGCCTAGACATAGTAAGGCCTTAAGTTTAATTCTGGTGGCTGCTAAAAATGCAATTACTAGAAAATGGAAATCAAAGTCTAAATCAACTGTTTCAGAAGTGCTGAATATTGTAGGAGAGAAAAAGAACTAGGAGAATGAAAGCTTTAAAAAACGGTATCAGTAAATTACATAGAAAAATGGGAATTGTGGGAATGTTTTGAAAGAGGTGAGGTTTAAGGAGAGGCAGGAATTGATCAAGTAATGTTGTATTGATAAATATAAAAAAGAATATGTCATGTAGAATGTTGGCAACTGAGACTATGTAAAAATGTTTTATTTTTATACATATATTTGCCTCTATCTTAAGTGATACTTCGATGAAAGTGTTAAACACAAAAGTTGATAATTTAACAGGCAAGTTGGTCAATTATTTGTGTATATTAGTTTTCTGGGGTAGAGCACTACTCTTCATGGGCCATTTTCACACTCAGCCCGGGAGTGGTGCCTGGTTAAGTAACTTGCTCAGTCACACACTAATAATAATAATAAGGTAATGGTCAACTGTACATAAATCATTATGGAAGCCTGCTGCCCCTCCCACTAACGGAAGGGGTTAGGGCCATCACAAATGGTAGGATGTTGGCAAAGGCACAAACCTCATAACTGAAGAAAGACCTACCACCACACAGCTCTCATCTCTATGGTCACTAAAGACTCCCCATCACAGTGGAAAGAAAGAACTCAAGTCCAGTTTGGAAGGCTTGATGTTCGGCTGGCACACAGATGAAATTTTAGAACAGGTAGAGCCTGTAGGAGCAGCTGTCAATTTGGGGTAAGTGCTTTAATCTGAAAGGTTATACTTAATTTTATTAACACATACAAAGTTTCGCAGCTAGGTTTGTTCAAAGTTAAAGAGGATTGGGGTTCTAAAAGTCTACAATTTGTGAGGAGTGTTTTTGAAGCAAAAAAGTCAAAATGTGACAAAACTACAAGACATCAGCCTGTTAACAATATGTGCATCTAAGTTAAAAAAAAACTATAAATACATATTAAAAAGAACTGTCAAATATAATAAGTTTGAGAAATAGTTTTCTATCACAATGGCTATTCAGTTCATATTATCACAAACAAAAAGCAAAGTGTACTCACTTATATTAAGAAGCATCAGGTGCAAATAGTAATGTTGCAGAAGACACATTTGGAAAGAAATTAACATTTGATTTTAACAAAGGATTTCATGATGGACATTCAACATAACATCAGAGAAAAAGAAAAGTAATACTGACTGCTAAAGAGACTCCAAAAGTGACAGATGTGGGGGGGTGTTGTTTGGTTTGCAAGAGGTTACTGGTTGGGAGGTGGATCGGTATGTGTTCACAGTCCATCTAAAACCACTATTTTAGGGGAATTAAGTAGGTTTCAAAAGGGAATGTTTATGGGCGATGACTGCAACATGATTTGCAATAATAAGGATGCATCTAGGTCGTCAAGAAAGGGCAATATCAAACAATGGTATATCTTTGAAAAAATGCGGGAGAATGTTGGATATAGAAGATGTGAATTCATAAGTAGGAACTCCAACAGAATAAAGAAGTTATGTCTTACCATAACGTTCCATCAGAGTGGTTTCATCTTGTTTACTCATTACTCTTGGGGGATTCGGTTCCGACCTCTGAATCAAGCCGGCCTTTTGTTCAAGCTCACGTCAGCCACAAACCTCTCAAACTAAGATTTTACCCATCATGCCCTTCTCCCTGTTACCTCAGATCTAGTATGCAAGTTGGAAAAATGAAGTCACGGCTACCTCTGGTCAGACATGACCTAACAGCTGGAAAGAAGGATAAATGAGATCCACCAGAAACCTCTGGAGGGGGAAGGCAAGTGGGCCGTAATGAATAAATGAAGATGAGACAACTCAGATGGAACGTTATGGTAGGACATAACTTCTTTATCTGATGTTGTTAATCTTAGTTTATTCCTTCCTCTTGGGACAGAGTCCCCAACTATCTTGTTCCCTGGGTGGCCCTATGGAAGAACATTCCGGAGCACCATAGAACCAAAGAAAGCTCTGCCTCTGGAGGCCAAGTCCTACTTGTAATGAGCAATGAAGGTATGAGGCCTAGCCCAGGTTGCGGCTGCACAAATGTCATTCAACGATGTTCTCGCATGGAAGGCTGCAGAAGTTGACACTGATCTTGTAGAGTGGGCCTTTACTCTGCAAGGTAAAGGGGTACTATTCTTGCCATAAATGAAAGCAATACAATTTCTCAATCAAGTGGCTAAAGTAAATTTTGAAACTGGACAACCTAATCTGGATTCAGAAAAGGACAAAAACAGCTGGTCAGATTTTGTATTAAATTTAGTCCTGTCTAGGTAAAAACAAATTTGTCTATGCACATCCAAGGCATGCAGGCAATATTCCCCTCTGTTAGAATGATTAGTGAACACCACTGTCAAATCAATAATCTGATTGATAACTCAAACGACCATGGGCAAAGGGCGGATTGGTCCTTAATGAAACTCTGTCCTTGTGAAAGATGAGGTAGGGGGTTTGATAGACAAGGCCTGTAATTCAGAAATACGCCTTGCAGAAATAATAGCAACTAAGAACAGAGTTTTCCATGACAGATACTTTAGATCACAGGTAGATGCAAGCTCACAGGGAGAAGTTGTCAATCCTTGAAGGACTAAGGCCAGGTCCCAAGGTTGAACAGGTTCTCTGAATGGAGGCTTTAGTTGGGTTACGCCCTTCTGAAAGGTCTTACAAAGTCTGTGTGACATTAAGGAAGAGCCCTGGAAGCCATTATGAAAAATAGAAATCGCAGCCAAATGAACACTAACTGCGGAGGCTGCTACCCCCGATTTAAAAAGGTCTGAAACATATTCTAGCACAATAGAAACAGAGGCTGTAAAAGGGTCCATTTGCTCATCTTATAGCCAGAGAGAAAATCTCTTGCATTTTCTGCTGTAGAGTAGTCTGGTGGATGATCTATGAGAGGCAATCAGGATGTCACGCACAGAGGAAGTTAGATCACGCTGCTGGCAATCATTGGAAGTGGATAAACCAAGCTGTCAGTTTCAGGCTGGTTTGGATGAACCAAATTCGGTGGGTGAGAGATCAACTCTGGAGTTGGATTAAGAATCCATGGTCGATCTAGTAGATGAGGCCACAGGAAGGGAAACCAAACATCCCGAGGAACAATATGGAACAATGAGGATCACTTTGCTCTTCAACCGATATGCTTTCTTGAGGAACAGGGGAAAAGTACAGTTGTGTACCTACCACAAATGTAGATGTTCAGAGTGCATTCACTGTTGCAGTCATCACACTTGGGTTATCCTGCGGGCAGGCTACCCGCAGTCGGCCTGAATTCCGAAGTCCTGGTCCGACGTTGGTTGCTGTCGCCGCTTACCTGACATCAGTGCGCCAGGGGTATAAAAGATGCAGCAGACACCATTTTCTTCAGTTTTTCTTGCCCCAGATGTCAGGTGCCCCCAAAAGGGTAGGCTAAAAATTTGCAAATAAAAAAGCATGCACAAACAAACATTAGCTTCCTCTACAAGCAAATACACCACATATGGTTGTATAAAATAGAGAAGTACAGATAAGTCTCATCAATGAAAGGGGGATGGTGGGAGGGTAACCTGGACTGCAACAGTGAATACACTAACATCTACATTTATGGTAGGTACACAACTGTACTATGTCCATCATGTTTCACTGTTGCAGTCATTACACTCGGGTTCATTCCCAAAGCTGAGGTTGAGTGGCTGGGTCTAAACAGGATTAGGAGTGGCTATGAGGCCCTGCAGAACTGCAGTGGCAAAGCCTGCTCTGGATTTAGAGTGAAGAGGTAAGTGATGGTGCTCGGTAAAAGTGTGCACTGAACTCCCAAGTTGCAGCCTCCAAAATTTCCTTGGTTGGTACTCCTTTGAGAAAGGCTGCTGATGTGGCTGCTGCCCTGGTAGAATGTGGCCTAATATTCTTAGGCACTGATTTGCCATGCTGTGCATAGCAGAAACAAATGCAGTGTCCTATCGATTTTGAAAAAGTCTGCGTTGAAATAGACTTTCCTTGTGATCCTGCAGCGTATGCCACAAAAAGTTGCTCAGTTTTTCTGAAAGCTTTTGTTTTGTCCAAGTAGACGTGTAGCTGCCTGGGTATGTCCAAAGAGTGCAGAAGTCTCTCCCCTTTATTCTGGGAATTTGGATAGAAGGTTGATAAATGAATTAATGGTTTGGTTAAGAGCCACAATGGATGGCATTTGGCATAAAATGTTGGGTTTGTCCTTAGAGAAACTCTGTCCGGATGAAAAATGATGAAAGGTTCCACTGCCATTAATGCCTGCAACTCTGAGACTCTTCTTGCTGAGGTTATTGCTAGGAGCAGAGCAGTTTTCCATAAGAATTATATCTCAGCTGTATTGGCTGGCTCAAAAGGAGGCAGTGTGAGCTTTTCCATGACAAAGTTGAGGTCCCATGTTGGTATAGGTGCTCTCCTTGGGGGTCTTACATTTTTTGCCCCTCTGAGATACTGCTTTAGTAGTGGATGAGAGAAAATAGGAGGTTCCGTATTGTAATGAGCTGAAATGGCAGAGGCATGGATCTTAATTGATGAGAAGGACAGGCATTTGTCCAGCATCTCAGTTGGGTATTGCAAAATCTGAGGAATATTAGGGACAAGAGATTCAAGTCCTTGTGCCTGGTTCCAAGCACAGAATCTCTTCCATTTTTCTGCATAAAATTTCCTGGTGCTGGGCCTCCTGGCTTCCAAAATGACATCCATAACTGCTTTAGAGAGAGGCGAGTTCTGAGTGGCTATATTATTCGCCAAGCAGCCAGATTTAAGGTTCTGAGTTGGCTGTGCAGGATCTGATTGTTTTGTTGTGTCAACAGATGAGGAATTTTAGGTGAAGTCCAGGCTGGTCCTTGAGACAAGCTCTTTAGGATTGGATACCAGTGCTGGCGTGGCCAGTCTGGGGCAATCGATCATTTTTGGCTTCTCTTGTCTGACTTTTAGAAGTACCTTGGGGAGTAGAGGCAGTGGTGGATAGGCATAAACTGTTGGGCTTTTTCAGCTGAATGATAGAGCATCCACCTTCCATGCTTGTGAGTGACAAGTCCGTTTGCAGAATCTCTGTAGTTGGCAGTTGTGAGAGGAGGCAAATAGATCTATGTCTGGGCGTCTGCATTTCTTTATCATGCTGAAGACTTGTGGATCTAGTTTCCACTCATGAGGGTCCATGATGTTTCTGCTTAGTCTGCCAGAGTATTTTTCTCTCCTGGCAGGAATTGTGCCTGCAGATGTACTTGGTAGGCCAGTGCTGTGTTCCACAAAGTCATGGTTTGCCTGCAGAGGGGGTAGGAATGTGTGCCCCCTTGCTTGTTTATGTACCACATGACTGTAGTATTGTCAGTCTTTAGTAATAGTTGTCCTGGATGTAGCAGATCCTTGAAGGCTATCCGGGCATTCTGTACAGCTAGCATCTCTTTTTGATTGATATGAAAATGCATTTGGTCTGTGGGCCACGTGCCCTGTATGCATTTTCCCGCCATGTGTGCTCCCCAGGCATAATCCGATGCATCTGTTAGTGTCTGCCTGGCTGTGGGTAGAGTGAAAGGCTGTCCCTTGTGTGACAGGCCAGTGCCCACCATCAAAACTCCTGTTGCAGGCAGGGAATGAGAGTAATTATGGTTTCCTGGCTGTGGCAATGTTCAGTCCAAACACTTTTTAGATACCATTGCAGCTTCCTCATATGCAGTCTTGCATATGGAATTAGCATGATGCAGGATGCCATGAAGCACAAAGCCTGCAGAAGTTTTCTTGCAGGTAGCTGGGTCTTTGTTGCCATCATTTGAAAATAATGAGTCAGTTGCCTTGGTTTGCCTGTTGAGATAAGCCATCTGGGCAGTGGTATTTAAGCTTGCACCCAGGAATATTATCTCTTGAGAGGGCACTAGTTTTGATTTCTTTTCGTTTACCGTGTACCCTAGACAAATTAGTAATCTTTTTACAAATGCCAGATGCTTTAGTAGACTGTCCTTGCTGTCTGCTTGAATAAGGCAGTCCAAGTAGGGATATATTTGAATTCCTTTTTGTCTGCAAAATAATTACTGGTGCCAGGCATTTTGTGAAGACCCTGGGTGCAGTAGATAAGCCAAGGGGCAATGCAGAGAATTGATAATGTACTGAGCCAGCTATGAATCTGAGGTATCTTCTGCAAGATTGTCTGATTGGGACATGCAGGTATGCCTCTGAGGTCCAAAGTAACTAGCCAAGCCTTCTTGCCCAGCATGGGAAGAAGTTGGTGTAGTGTCAACATTTTGAATTTTGGAATGTCCAGGAAAGTATTTAGGGTAGACAGGTCCAATAATGGTCTCCAAGCTTTGTCCTTTCTGGGTACCAAGAAAAGTCTTGAGTAAAATCCTTGTCCTTGCTCTTGCTGTGGTACTTTCAGAATAGCCCTCATGTCCATGAGAGCAAATATTTGTCTTTGTGTGGTAGGTCTGGCATACCTTTTGGCCTTGGAAGGGTGTGAAAGTGGAACCTGTAACCCTGGGAAACAATATTTAGTATGCATTTGTCTTGGGTAATTTTGTGCCAATTTTGTGAGAAAAGTGCAAGTTTTCCCCCCAAGAGGCAAGTGCTTGGCATTGGTAGAGGGAAGTCATTGGGACCGTTTCCTATAGGGTTGAGATTTGTCCTCTCCACCTTTGGGGGCAGAAGCACCCCATTGCTTAGGTCTGTATGTGCCTTGTGGCTGAGATCTGCCTCTTGGGAGTCTGTATCTGCCTCTTTATGGCCTGTCTAGACACTGGAAAGGACCAATTTTTTGAAGGCCAGTTCCTGCTAAATCTGGGTGGTTGAACCTGTAGGAAACCCTTTATTGTCTACATTGATTTTGCTTTATCCTCCATTTTCTTTAACCAATCTTCTGCCTTAACACCAAACAAAGTATCATGCTGTAATGGAGCATCCAACAATTTTGCTTTAACATGATCAGTTAAACTTTGTTCCTTTAACCAAGCATGCCTTCGAATGACAGAACCTGTAACTGCGGCTCTGCAAGAAGCCTCTAATGAATCAAAACCACATTGCAAAGTACGCTTTCCCACTTGTTCAGCTGCATGCAACAAATCCTGCATTTCCTTATTTTCAGTACATTCTGAGCTTGTAAGCATTTTCTGTTTGAGCAAAGACATCAGATATTGTTGGTATTTAAGCATGTGAAACTGACAGTTTAAAGCCCTTACAGCTAAAGTAGCAGTGATGTAGACTTTTCCCCCCCCATCTGTCCAGTTCTCTTGAATCCCTATCAGAGGGAACAGGCTTTTTCGCAGTAGAAGCCTTGATCCCTTTGGGACCCTGTGAAATTGTTTCTGGGTCAGCAGCAGGGTTTTTATAAAGAAATGTATGTGAATCTGGGACCCTGTAGTACCTATCTGGCTTAACTGGTGCAGGGGGTAAAGAATCAGGAGACAAATTGGATTCAGAAAAAAAAAAAAAAAAAAAAACAACAATATCTAGTACATGGGGAATAGCAAGGGGCCTGTGCTGAGGCAATAATAGAAAATCTCCGAGCCTTTTCTTGGATTCAGAATAATCTTGGCTCTCCCAATGGAAGTGCTCCCTCAGGTTGTGCAGGGTTTCCTCAAAAGAATAATCCTCAGGAGGAGAGGCTGAAGGGATAGATTCTTCAGCATCAGAGTCCTCATAAGGAGGAAGAGAATATCCCTGTTCTGAAGAGGAATCAGAGGAAATAGAAACCTGGTCAGAGGAATCATAGTCAGTATCTTGCCTAGGGCCTTTTATCAGGAGGAGGATGGGAACCCCTGATCAGAGTAATTAGGTCCTCTGCCATTTTAAGCATCTGTTTTTTGCCATGGATGACTGTCCAGGTGAATGCTGAAATTGTTTCTTTGTCTTTATAGGTGTTTTAGACTTTGTCTTTGCTGCTGAAGTAGCCCTGATAGTAAGCTGTGGAGGTCTGAAAACACCCTCAGAAGCCGATGTCTACTCAGCGGCCCCGGACCATCTGAGGGAGTAGTTTCCGTAGGCCCAATACCTTGAGTTTCCAGAGGCCTAAGTGTCTCCACATGGGAGTCGGAGGCGGCATGTGGCTCCGAGGTAGCGGGTGTCAGGGGCTGCAAAAGCAGCTCACTGAGAACTGGCGACTGGCCTAGAAGAGGCTTCGCCTGTTTTGGACCTCGGATGCCTGTCATTTTCTTTGTCCTAGCGTTTTCTATGAATTCCGGACGTCGGTTGTTCCGAAGGCATTATATAATTAAACCTTCGGCCAAAGTAATGTAAAGCAAAATCAAACAGACGCTTAATAGTGCGTTGGTTGAATCTAGCACAAAACCGACAACTAGCAACGTCGTGGTCGGGGCCTAGGCAAGGAATACAGTAAGAGTGAAAATCCTTATGAAGTATTTGCTTCCCACAAGAAATAAAATGGTTAACTTTTACTGACATCGGTCTGGAGCAAGAAAAAAAAAAAAGTTTCCCCAACGGGGTACTTGGCTTTATTGAAGACTTCAGTTCTGAAATTCAATTTCGAAAATCTCAGGAGTCGGCCAACCGGCACTTGCGAAATTTTGCTTCGGGCACCACGCAGCAAGACAGACTGAAGAAAATTGTGTCGACTGCATCTTTTATACCCCGGCGCACTGACTTCAGGGAAGAGGCGACAGCAACAGATGCCAGACCAGGACTTTGGAATTCAGACCGACTGCGGGTAGCCTGCCAGCAGGATAACCCAAGTGTAATGACTGCAACAGTGAAACACTATGAACATCGAGGGGTATTGGAGGATAGGCATATAGCAACCAGAGGGCCAATTGTGGACAAGAAAATCTCTCAGCGACTGTCCCCGAGGGGGGGAACAGGGCAAATTAGTTGCTGCACATGTGATTGGCCGGGGACACAAACAGGTCGCAGCAAGGCTGGCCTCAGCAGTCGAAAATCTTCGCTGCCACTATAGGATTGAGAGACCACTCGTGAGGCTGTAGAATGCATCTGCTCAACTTATAACTATTACTTTGGAGCTCCAGGGAATGTGCGTCGCTATCAGAAAATGGTTAGAGACCATCGCCCATTGCCATATACTCATGGCCTCTGAGTGGGTATGATCTGGTTCCCCCTTGTTTGTTGATGTGCCAGACTACTGCCATGTTGTCTGACTGAATCGCAATTGTGCCTGACGGAAGGATAGACTGGAATGCCTGCAACGCTAGTAGCACCGCCCTCAGTTCTAGGACACTGATATGCAGATGAGCCTCCATCTCTGACCAAATGCTTTAGATTGTCTTACCTTGAAACAGGCCCCCACCCCATCAGGGAGGTGTCCATGGTCACTGTGGCTTTGGGCTGATTAGGGGCGAGACCACTGGTGAAGGTTGTTTGACATCCACCATTGCAAGTCGTGTTTGCAAATCTTGATTATTCGAATTGGAAAAGTTAAGGGGTGCTGGGATGAGTATCACAGAGTAAGAAGCAGCCATTGAGAAAGCCTCATGTGTAGCCTTGCTACACATGAGGCTATGGTGATGGAAGCTGCCATCAATCCCAGCATTTGAAGAATGGATCGAGCAGAGGCTAGATTTTGTGAAAGTATTGCCTGAACTTGTTCTTTGATCCTCTGAAGTCTGTGATCTGTTAGAGAAGCTGTACAAGTCATCGTGTCTAGAATCACTCCAATGTACTCTGAGTGACTGAGTAAGGTTTGACTTCTTCCAGTTTATTGATATTCTGAGCTGTTGTGCAGTGTTTAGGGTGCAAGTCAAGGCCTGATCCAGTAGATGTCTTGCTGGGGCAGTAATGAGCCAGTTATCTAGGTAGGGAAACACCTGAAATCCTTTAAGCCGCAGGTGAGCTGCGACTAATGCCATGCACTTTATGAAAACTCTGGGGGCTGTAGAGAGTCCGAAGGGCAGTACGCGAAACTGGTAATGACTGGCTCCCTTCCAAAAGTGAAGATATCTTCTTGAGCACCTTTCCACCTTTATGTGGTAGTACGCGTCTTGAAGATCTATGGAGCACATCCAATCGTCTTTTTCCAAAAGTGGAAATATAGACTGAACCGTGACCATCTGGAATTTTTCTGTCTTTACGAATTTATTTAGATTGCTGAGATCCAGAATTAGTCTCCAGTCCCGTCTCTTATGGCACCAAAAAGAAACTTGAATAGAAGCCGAATCCTGTCTGGTCTGGGGGGACTTTGGATGACTCTCTTTCGAAGCAGCTCTGATATTTCTATAGTTGCAGCTTTCCTTTGACTGGGTGGTACGTCGGGTAAGCTTCTGGGTAAGGGGGGTAGTGAATAAGAAAGGAATATGGCATCCTCTGGTGATGAGCCTTTGTAACCAAGCATCTGTGGTTATGGTTTTCCAGGCAGAAGGGTACAAGGAAAAATGACCCCCGACTGCTTCCAGAAGAAAGCAGTCGGGCTGCTCCTCAGAGCGCTGATAGGGCTACCCAGAGAAAGATTCCCTGGGAGGGGTGGACCTCCCCTGCCCCGAGGGAGTCTTCCGTTACAGCTCCCCCCCTGCCTCTAGGGGGAAAACTCAGCCTATGTGCCACATTTTCCCACTCTTCTGATTCCTAGAATAGAACCACTGAGGAGACTATAAACAGACACCCACGGCAGATGGGGTCTTACCATCCTTTTCACATCTGGCCAATGTATCTTTTACCTTGGAGCCAAACAAAGTTGTGGTCTCAATAGGGGCATTAAGGAAGGAAGCCTTGAAGGGATCCACAGAGTCACAAAGGTGCGTCCTGCCATGGCGTCTCATGACTATGCCTGCACCCACAGCTCTCGCTGCTCCTTCAGTAGCGTGTGATAAACGCATTGAGGAATTGGAAACTGATACTAAGGTCGCTAACTGAGGGGCCACCTTGACAGACCTCATCAGAAACTGCTCCTGCCAAGGTCTGAGTTCAGACACCGGGGCTCTCTGTAGCCTTGTGAAATGTGCCAGGTAGTACAAGGATCTAACAGCAAAGGTCGAAGAAGCGAAGAGTCGCTTCCAAAATCTGTCCATCACCTGGGAATCCTTATTGGGCATGTGAACAGCCTGGCTCTCCTCTGCCAGTTCCTTCTTTGTAGTGGTAGCCACCACCATGGTGTCTACTGGGAGACCTTTCGACTAATGTGGGCACTCTTCTGGGGGAGAAAGGATTTTGTCCGGCCTACAAGGTATGGCCTCCACAGAGTCCGGTGCCTTCCACGCACGCTGCACGATGAGCTTGACAAGCTCTCATCGGCAGGTGGGGTAACCCAGGAGGTAAGGGGGCCAATTACGAAAAGCCTGCAGGAACACAGACTCCTCTGAGGAAGGGTTAGAGGACTTGCATTCACCTCTCTGCTTTAAAATTTTGAGGATGTCACCCAAGGAAACCTCGTCAGAAGGTGAGCGTGAGGACCCCTAACAGTCATCGTAATCTGTCTTTGGTCACCAACTCTCCCGTAGAGTCCATGTGCTTCCTCTTACACATAGTCTTGGGGTGGACTTCCTCAGTGGGAGACTCTGGGGAAGACTGCAAGGATGGTGTCTCCAGGGGGAGAATGGCCCGAGACTCTTGAGCCCGGAATCCGGGGGTTGCGACTTGAGACAGCTGAGGTTCAGAGGAAGTGGTAGTCTCTGACAGAGGTGGCTGAGAAGCAGGGGCCAGTGTCCTCTCCAAGGTCAGGAAGGTAGACCAGCCCGAGGAAGAATGATTCGAAACCTCCACAGAGGTCGAAGGAGTACAGGTAGGAATCTGTGGAGAAGGGTGATCAACTCCAAAGGGGAGAGACTTTTGAAGGGGCAGAAATTCCTCTGGCCAAAAGCAGCTGGTCTACAAAATGCACCATATCATGTTGTTAAGAAAGGCTTCTGGGAGACCTCACTGAAAGCCTTGAAGGTGATTTGGGCCTGTCCAGAAAAGGGCTAGCATGACCACTGAAAGATGTCTGAATAGGTAATGTCTGCACAGAAACTGCCAGTGTCTGCACAGTTTGTTTCACTAAAGCCGGTGCAGAAGTGGAATGCATCAAAATCAATGGTGTGGAAGATGCCTGCACCAAGAACGGTGTTGTCAAAATTGGGAGTGGTCTGTGCAGAGAAAACTGTCAGCGCCAAAGGCGTCTGCACCAAGACTTCAGTCGGTGACAAAGATGACTGCGCCGATATACCAATCGGTGCCGAAAAGTCTGCACTGAACTAAGTCAGTGCTGTAGTAGTCTGCACTGTGAAGGCTCAAGTCTGCATCGAAAGCAATGGTGTACAGGGACCAGCACACAATCGGAGACAGAGTCAAGTGAGTCAGTGCCGAAAGCAGCCGCTGGCACCAACGACTGACAATTTAGCCTTTTTATGGTACAATTCCTTAGGGTCTCCAGAGGGAGACTATGGAAGAGACTTAGACCTTTTATGTTGTTTGAAAGGAGGAGAAGATTCCTGCGACCCAGAAATAGCCTCGCAGAAAGGGGTCTTAAGGAGACCCTTTTGAACGAACATAAAAATAAGTACCAAGTTCTAGCAGAAAAACCTTAATAAATCTGACAGGGCGGCTTCACTGTAAGAGGAGGCAACCCAAACATTTAACAAGTCATGCATGTCAGAGTGAAGAAGTTTGTGTCTGCACTCCGAACACCTCTTAAAGCCTGGAATCCCTTTCTTCTCAGACACTATAGCCACAAAATATTCAAAAACTAGGCACACACATACTGTAGCAAGGCCCAAGTGAGGGTGAGGAAAGACTACCCAAAGGTAGAGGATACCAAAAAGGTACAAGTAATAAAGAAAAAGATACAACTTAATAAAATGTCGAAAAACTAATAATTCTATTAGAAAAAACTCATACACTTAGCTGGAGAGGAATGGCTTGACATGGCTGAACAGCAAAGTGGCAAACTAGATCTGAGGTAACAGGGAGGAATGGCATGATGGGTAAAATCTTAGCTCGAGAGGTTTGTGGCTGACACGAGCTTGAAAAAAAGGCTATCTCGGTTCTGAGGTCGGAACCGAATACCCCCCAAGAGTAGGGAATAAACAAAGATTAACATCAGATCTACATATTCCAAAAGGTAAAAAAAATCACTGGACAAGGGTAGGCATAAATTTCACACAACCATACATATTTAATTGAACACTACCACATCCTATTTCAGATTATGCACAATAAAAACCCAGATAAAGACAGATACAGGACAATGTGGAAATGATTATGGAGTTACTAAAGATAGAAATCTCTTCAGAAGGACGAAAACCTAGTGAATAACACAAAATGAAAATGGAGTTTAAAATGTGGTAGTAATGAGAGACAGATAGGAAAGATGGACAAACAGAAAATTAATTATTTATAGGGACTGGCAAAGGGTGAAGTATTGCAGAATAAGGTGAATCTCAAAACAGAAGAGGAGCAACTGCAAAGCACTAAAGGGAACATGGAGTATTTGGATAATATGCAATGCATAGAAAGGTTGCTGTTAACTATTTTTGAAACTCCACAGCAAGAAAACTACGGATATAAATGTAGGTAATAAAAGTAGAAAAGGTTCTCAATGCCAGGAGAACCTATAAGAAGGGGAGAAAACAAACAAAAAAAAAAACAGATGATATAATGACAACTAAACCAACAATATTTATGTGTGAACCAGGTAGGTCCAATGGCAAGTCCCTTTTCGGGGTGATCCAGGTGCAGAAAGTCAGGAATTAACATCCCTGTGTTTCTTCTCCCACCACGAGAAAAACAGAAGCACTAATCACAAGATGATTCGTCAGAGTGATTTGTAGGCCACCAGTGACTGGTAGTCTCAGCTGCTTACGATTTTAAAAATAGGAGGGAAGAAAATGGGTTAATACTTCTGGTTTTGCAGTGTGCAGTGTTAAGATAAGAAAACAAGATTTACTGAAGTTCAACAGTCTGCTCAGATGGAACATTTAGTGCTCATTTGTAAGAAAAGTGCTTAAATCAATTAATTAGATAAGCTCAAACTCTCAGGAAAGAATTAAATGCATGACAGAGATTTCTAATAAGTCAACAGGAATCAGCCATTTATTTCTGGGATTTAAACAGGTTTCTGTACTTACTGTTTCAGTGTTAGTATACGAGAATCCATAGTGTCTTGTTTTCCTCTCATTAACTGCACATCAGTTAAGATCTTGCTAATATTGTCTTGCCGTACCTTAACCTCTTCATTTCTTACACCAGCAACCTAGAAACAAAAAAAACAACCTTAAGAATTCACTGTTTTCCCCTTCACACATTTTCTTGATGGAATGTCCCTAAAAATCTGCTAACATATACATGAAGTACAGTTTGTGCTCGTAGAGCACACAAAGTTATCTATTTACCATTACAACACAAGCCGATTAGTGCCCACCCGCTTCAAAACCTGCAGAACTTGACCAGGACCTAAAAACGTTTACATTTGTCACGTTTCTCCATCTTATCCATAATGCACCACACACCTCTCATTTTCTCAAAATTAAAATCATGCTGCTTGAGAGCTAAGCACAAGAGAACTTAAATTGAATTTCACCATAAAACAGCCTCCTCTAGGTCCCAAATGAAAAGGACAGGAAGAGGCATGTTGGTATGTTGAATGTAAATCAACTATAATCACCTGTATATACTGTTATCCAACTATAAAAGCCAAAGCTAGACTCCCAGGGTGGCCTTTCTATAGGATTCTATGTAACAGAGTGGACCCAAAGGAGGTCCTTGACATGGAGAGTAAATCATGGAGTGACTTGCTAAGTTATGTAGAGAAGCCCATGTCAAAGCCATTAAATCCAGAGATGTATTACTAAAATTGGTGTGAAATGTAGCCATTCCTCATGCTGAATATGCTGCATGATTAGATGTCAGATGTTTTTGTGGAATAAATTAATACTGAGAGGCATCTGGACAGGGTTGTCTTGGACACCTTGGATCCTAATCTATTAGCAGCCCAGAACACAAAACTGCTGGTCCTTCCAACTGCCTGTCCTACCAAGAGAAAAGCTCATTCATCTATGCAAACGTCTACAATGTAAAATACATTTTTCTTCAATAGAACAGTTTGCAGAGGGGAAAAAAGACGATTATTCTCAGATTCAAATTTAGCTCTGTGGCTAACCTGGGATAAATGTACAATTTGTCCTTGTGAATCCATTAAGAATGATCAATACATAAAGCCTTAATTTCTGAAATTTCTATGGCCAAGGTTATTACCAAGACAGATACTTCAATACAGCACTGTATGCAGGCTAAAAGGCAGTAGGGGGTAACATCAACTTCTACATTGTAAAACTGAAGCGCCGGGAATAGAATGAGAATAAGAAAGCAAGAGATAAAGTGGGGAACCCTTGGTGAAAATTAGGGATGACTGAAAGACTTATTGTATACATTTCATCATTAAAACGACTGAATACAAGGATGCAGCTTCACTTAAAGGAGGAGGAAGACCAGTGTCAAAAAAATAAGAAGAGCAGTTAATCACAGCTGGGACAGAGGAGGAGAATGGATCTAACACTTCTTAAGTGGCCCAAACCATGAAGTACATCCACCTGGTCTTGTATGCCTTCCTAGTACTGGGTTATAGGGCGGGGGGAGTATTTAGGCAACAAAGGTGGGTTTGTAGGATCCTGACCATAAACAGGAGTGTTAAAAACCAAACTGTTAGTCGAATGCAATGAATGTCCAGGCGGCTTGCCAGATGGATAAGACACCTGGATAAGACACCATGGTTCTGAAGGGCACAAGATGCATAGACTTCACCAGAAAATAAGGCCACAGGACAGGGAACTAGACTTGAGGACAATAATGGTGGAATGAGGAAACTTTGGATTTGCTCATTTTCTGGAGAAACTTGAGAATAAAAGGAAATGGGGACAATTCTACACTACAGTATCTTTGGGATGGTACCCAAGGGAAAAAAAAGTTGCAGAGCTTGGAGTTGGTCAGGGATCCAGTTGCTTCTCTTAGCGATGGGAAATCTACTGTGCAACTGAAAATTTTAAGGACTACTCATGGCATCAACAAATGATGGTTAAGCTTACCACAAGGTCTAAGGTAGAAGTCTATTTACCATTGAAAGGCACTCTGTAAAAGTTCAGTGATAAATGAAGTTTGAAACTGTGGGAAGTGAATAAGTTTATTAGTAATGACCTCCCCAATTACAACACTAACACATTTAAAATGACCATACACAATTTAGTATATTTATTTAAAAGGTAGCCAATGCACTTTTTCTTAAGGCCAAATGTAAAACTCTACTGAACGCATGCAAACTGCTTTTCACATATGGGAAGGGAAAAAGAGAAGAAAAGAACAGAACAATCAATATAAGTGGGAATAGACTGTAACATGTGCTTTAGCATGCATAACCTTAATTTTAGGATAAATAATGCCAGTGGATGAAGTGGTCAACTTGACAAGCCAAAAAGTACAGTTTTGTACCTACCATAAATGTAGATGTCCGATAGACATGCAACTGCAGTCATAACATGTGGGTTGTCCTGCCTCAGGCAGCCTCCAAGGAAGGCTGTAATCAAATTGGAAGACAAAAACAGAATTCCAAACAAGTAAAAGAGCAATAAAACAAAATACCATAACAGATATGGAACAAACTGGGATTGTAACTGGATGTTTAGGCTCAGTGATTTCTCCCAAAGCTGCATTGTCAGTTCTCATAATATCCACACTGCAGGAAGTGATTGCTTACTGCTGGTTTTTGTAAATCTGCATTCTTGAAGGACATCAATGGACTAGCAGAATACACTCAAATCTACACTCGTATTGCAGCAAGAAACAGAGGTCATTGGTGAACATCCTTTTTATACCAAGTGGGAGGATATCTGCTTGGCAAGGAGTGGGGAAAGTGCAGAGCAGGTAAGACATCTTCATGTCCTTCTGCAACACAATTCCCACAAAGTTATCACTACAGCAAAAGTAAACAATGAACATTTAACAGCATCACATCTGCAGGTATAACTATATAAAAAAAGTTATTTGCTCTACTGAAAAGAACAGAAGTGGCTTAGTTCTTTCATGCAAGCTATGTGGAAAAACTCCAAACGATTGCAAAATATTTTCTGACTAACCAAGTACTTCAAATGAAGCAAAAACTGGTAAAAGTGTAGTCGGAGCTCAGGAAAAGACCACTTGTTGCATCTAACAGACTGACACCAAAAATGTGTGAAAAGGTGGCAGAATACAAATCCAGTGTGGAAATAAAAATGCAGAATCATATGAACTGCTGCTTACAGTGGTTTGGGACTGCAAAGCTCCATACAATATGGATTAATTATTCAAAATATTACTGGGCAGTATATAAAATCAAAGTTCTCCTGCAACGAGGGCTTCATAGTGCTGAAATGAATAATGCACCTCAAAGTGTGACGGTTCAAATGCAGATTACAGCAACTGAAGTTCACCAAGTGTGATACTCACATTTGTTACTTTTCTCTTGATATTTTCCAAAAGATGGTCCTTGCCTCGCACAAAGTATGGGTGCTGAAATTCTGTATCATCTTTCTCTGGCTTCACCAACCCTCCTTGTTCAATATGCACTACTTTGCGAAACCCATCTGAAACGAAACGTATTGCAAATATATAAAATTAAGAAGATTAAACATCTCAAAACTAGTTGCAGCACAGACACACCCACACCTACCACCCAGACCCATACAGTTCAGAGAAGGATTCTGTACAACAAAAAGATTAACAGCAAAATGAGATGCACTGTAAACAAATGAAAACCAAACCATTGCATCTGACAGATCAGCAAGTGAAATGTTAATACAGAATTATACCCCACCAGCAAATTCCAAGGTGTTGACTGCACAGGCTCAAAAGTCAAAAGGGATCATCTACTTAAAGAGAGAAAGCAAAGTTTGTAGACAAAACCTGGCAGACAAATGGGAAGTCAATAAAAACAGAGAAAGGACAAAAATATAACAAGTCTTATTTATTTTTCTTAACTGAGGTAAAGTATTGATTCTTGGACTAACTTCAGCCTCAACCAACAAATTATACAAAATGTTGAGTAACAATAATAGAGCACAGCAGTCATCATCATCCTTTTCCACCCATTTTCTACATGGGGTCAGGGCGTTGTGTTAAATGTCACCATCTCTCGAGTCAATGCTACACTCCTGCCTTCTTGGACACTCATGACTGACTGTCCCAGATTCTCTCTCATACAATCTGATTCTTTGCTGGATGCCTTCATTTTCTCATCTGTCCCAAAATCTTCTTCACCAAAATTGTCTTCTGCACGTGTCCAAACCACCACAATCTGTTCTCTATGATCTCATCTGCAATTGGACCTACTATGGCTTCCGCTCTTCCATTCTCATTTCTTTGTCTGTCCTACAGTGTGCATCCTACCACCCCATCTCAGGCACTTCAATCCAATCATCTCTAGTTTTGTCTGCTCTGCCTTTACTGCCCAGGTTAATGTACCATTCAGTAGAACTAGTCACAACACTGTTTTGTACACTTTACTTTTCAGCTTCTTTGGCATTCTTCTGTCATACACTACACCGGACACTGCGCCAGTTGGCTGCTAGCTTTGACCTCTTATAGGTTCATAGGTAGGTACTAGGCCATCGGCCCTAGGGCCCATACAAGCCTAGCCAAAAAATGTACCCTCGCTTTCGCCACCCAAGAAAATTATTTTCCTGTGCCCCTGGCGAGCAGAGCCACAGAAGTGATCCCCAGGGTGAATTTCCCATCCAATCGTCAAGATTTTTCTTGAAGAGTGCTAATGAAGATTTCTGTTTGACATAGATAGGCAGTCTGTTCCAGAGTATGGGAAGTCTCTGGGACAGGAATCTATCCCTCCAGCATGTTCTGTTTATTGTGGTGACTTGGTTAAGGTCCCTAGAGTATGTAGCTCGGAGGCATTGGGATTTCTTTAAGTGGAGCATGTTCAACAGCTCTGGGTTTGACATAGCTTTGTATGTTAGGCAGAGATTGCCCCCGTGTAGGCGATATGCGATGGAGTAAAGCTGTAGTTTTTTGAGACAGTCTGCATAGGGCATCTGTTTGAGGCCAGTAATCCTCATTGTGAGGTATTTCTGTGGTCTTTCCAGTTGTTGTAGATGTCTTGTGAGGTACATACCAAAAGGGGCGTTGTACTCTATAATAGGTCTAATGAGTGATGAATAGAGGGGAACAATGACCTCTTTCTGGATGAGAATCCTTTTGTGATGAGATGAGCCACGTAGAAGGATTTCCTGACCACTGTGGAGATGTGATTATCAAAGAAGAGACTGCTGTCCACCTGTGTCCCAAGGTCTCAACACATTTTCGGCATCAAATAGACTACCAGCTATGTGGTAGTTCATGGGTACAGAGTTATTACCAAAGGGGATGACAATACACTTTTTGGCATTGAGCTTCAGGCCATGGCTTTGACACCAGGTATCTGTCTCAGTGAGGCCCTTTTGTAGTTTGTCCACATCATTAGGAGTTTTGATTATTGCTCCTAGTTTGCAGTCATCTGCAAACTTCGTTAGCTAGTTTCTCTTCATTCAGACCTCCTCTTCTCTTCAACCACCCCTTCCAGATAGAACAGGTTTACAAGCTTTAGGTTTCTTCCCTCCTATACTAATATTCAGCTTCTTCAGATTTCCCCAATTTGCTGGTATTACAACAGTCTTATATGTTCTCATTTAATCCCATAAGACGTCAGCAAAGGATAGGTGAATGGAATGCAAAAATTAAGTTCTTGCTCAGTCTGCCTGTAATGCCAAATCATCTGCATACAGCAACTTTGTTGATCTGTCCTCGCCGACCCGTTTGCTAATGTAATCCATCACCAGTATGAACAGCAGTGGGTTCAGAGATTAACCCAGATGCACACCCACTCCCACTGTGAACCCCTCTGAGACTGAACACTGTTCGTGCTCAAGTCACTGGTTCCTTGTACATAGCATATACTAAAATACTACCAATGTTTCTGGGACTTTGAACCACCACAGGACTTTTCAAAAACATCTTTATTGGGACAGTGTCATATACTTTCTCCAAGTCTAGGAATGCCCAATTGGACTCTTTCCTCATCTCTAGCTTCTTCTCAACTATCAGTCTCACTGCAAACACTGGGTCAGTTGTGCGGAATATGAACTGCTCATCTTTCATCCTATTTTTTGCTACTCTGCGCATCATTTATCACCCTCTACAGAACTTCCATGCAATGTGACAGGAGTTCGATAACACTGTACTACCCACAATTGCGGATGTCCACTTTGTACTTGTACACTGGCACTAGTATGCTTGTTCTCCAGTCATCCAAGATATGCCTTTTTTCTCTTCACACTGCTATGGAGTACCCTCAGGAGCCATTTCTCCCCTATCTCACCCATCTTTATCATATTTGCTGTGACCTCATCTGAGCCTGCTGCTTTCCCTAACTTCATTTTCTTCAGTGCTGTTCTTCGTTCTGTGGTGGACTCCTCTCCTCTTAATGTAGGCTGTCTGGGACAGTACAGCTTCTGTGGGGTTTTCTTCATTGAGAAGCTGCAGGAATTACTCCTTCCATCTGCCTTTGATGTCCTATGAATTCTTGGTATTTCTCTCCAGTCAAATTCCAGGTCTTCAGCCTGGTCTCTGTTGACCATACAGCCTTCTCTGACCACTGCTTGCAGCTGATGTTTGCAACCAGGGGTTTAGGCCATGAGCCGACTGTGTAACTGGTATGATTTTGCAATCATAGTTTCTACTCCAGTGCCCTTTCCTTACTAGGAGGAAGTCTACCAGGAGTTGCATGTTGGCCACTCATGTAATTTTGTGACCGTCTGCCTTTCTGAACCATGTGTTGGCCTACTATTAAACCATTTACCAGACAGAAGTCTATAATGGCATCCTCCTTTATTCCTCATGCTCCATCCATGTGAACCTATACAGTCCTCTTATCCTGCTCTATCTGTCCCAATATGTGCATTCAAGTCACCCATCAACACCAATTCCTGTTCTGCTTTATCTAGTAGGCCCTGCAACTGCTGTCTGACTATACCTTTTCCTCACCATCACAACCCACGCTGTGGGTATACGGTAGTATTCAATCAGAGCCGGTCACTGGACTGGAGTCTGACTGCCAAGAAACTGTCACCAATTCTGATGGCATCCCTCACTGCCTTCTGAAACCTCTCTCACATTTCCCACAACATTTCCAGCCTGTCCTCCTCCTGAGTAGTAGACTCTGGATTCCAAGCCAGGTAGCTTTGCCACAATGCCCTTCCATTTTGTCTCCTGGATACAGAGAATGCCTAGCAGTTTGCCATTAATTTAGAGGGGTGGGGTAGAGGACTCACTACTGTACTAAAAGCAGAGGCATGGGATCGGTTTGGCAGCATGACAGGTCACTACAGCACCTCACAAAAAAACTGCAGCATGCATGACACTGCACATGTACCATGGCCTTTGCTGTGCACTCCACCTCAGTGATATGTATGATCAGCAACAAATGGACAAAGGTTTAAAATCAGAAAAATATTACTCTTTGGCAGTGCATGGGATATGGACTGCCAGGGCTGCAATGAAGTTCCACAGACTAGGGAGATTTAGGATCCTCCTTTAAATGTAGGCAACTCTGGTATGGATGGGGTGATGTCACAATATGAAACCAACAGAATGAGCACAGCCCTGGAATGTCAACTGGTAGACAGGATGCTGTGGGGATCATATTCCCTTTATAACTGGCTAAAAAATACCCCCCCCCCCATTAGCCCTCCACAAATGAGCCAAACAGCCAAGAGGGGAAAATGGTGGTTGGCGCACACAGAAAAAACAGCAAGCATTCAAAACAAAAAAACAAACATGCCTTAAGGCTCAAGCAAACAAAGGAAATCACTACTGGGTTTTTAATGCCCTTGACAGATACAAACCCAGGATGACACTACATACCACAGTTACCATCTATTCGATGTTAAACACTTATTGCATTCCTTGGGATATACGAAGGAAAATGCTATATTGCATGAGGCAGAAAGTGTAACACTATCAGCCAGTTGAGGATAATTCCCACCCAGTTGCACACAAAATGCCTTATAAATGTAAAGTTCTTGTGGGAGAGTAAATTACAAGTCTCTTTCACAGGACTGCCCTCTGTGCCATCTACAAGGAGAATGAGAAACATAAAAAAGAAAAGTCTGAGAACTGCCACATCTTCATAAAAGGTGCAGACTTTTATAAGTCACTATACAGGCTTGCTACCTTGCTCCAATCTCCTGAAGTACACACACAGAAAAGTCTTTTCCTACAGTTTTACTGTGAGAAAGGGGGTCACAAAAGCAGTCATAAGGCAGCCACTTAGAATGTGCACCTTGCATCAAGACTATCCCTACAGGCAACAGGTAGAATAACGCAGTCTTAAACTGTCAGCATCAAGCATAGCTCTCAAGCTTGTTTGCTACAAAATAGGGGACAAATCCAAAAACGAACTTAAAGTTACTGTACTAGCACCTTTTGCACCCTAATCCATTTTCTGAATAAGTATGAAACTCCCAATATCAACTAATCCTCAGTTGAGTTACCCCCAAAAAAATCAAACTGTTTATGAAGGATATGGCAAAAATAGAAAAAAATCATGGACAGTTCAATAGCAGGACACCAAGAAAATGTCAAGTATTGTACGTTATTTGCCCTGCACCAACAGTAAGATTTGCTCAAAAAGAGCTTGACACCTGTAACAAGTACTTTATGAAAATGGCTGCAAAGAAACACCCATCTCTACAGAGTCCATTTCAATGTTGCAGCACACCCCAGAACACCATCTTACCCTTTCCTTGTGCAGTATCAAGAAACTGTGACAACTTCCAATTTGCACTATACCACTGCCTCAAATTACGTCATTCTAGAACCCTATTCGTGGAATATTATTTTCTCAGTTACAGTTCAAAACATCTCCAAACATGGATGCATACATACCTTTATTCTAATTTGTTAGCGAGGCCAAAAACTGATCTCCTGCATATCAATGCAATGTTTTAATGACATACAAGCCCTCTCCATGAAAAGCAACTAACAGCAGCGCTGAGGAGAACACAAACCATAGTGCATAAAACTACTACACTCCATCCAAACCATAGCTAAAACAAGTCTGTCACAAAGTCATGTAATAAACTTATAATGAGCAACAGGAAGAGATTTTATACTGCTCAAAGTATTCAGTAACTTAAATGTGCATATATCTCATTTTAAGGAGATCAATACAATTTCATCACATTTTAAAGTGTATGTCATCGAAAATGTAATGCACAGTAAATTTCTAGGTGTTACAACAGATGACAACCTTTATAAGTTCCCATGATAATGCGTTCCATGCCCTTGCAGATCAGGCTCATTAGACTGATGGGACGGTAGTTGCCGGGATCCAAGGTGGATCCCCCCTTGTGGAGTGGGGGAAATGTAGCGGTGCGCCACTCAGTGGGCATAAAGACTGAGGTGAGGCTATGATTAAACATGACACTTAGGTGAGGTGCCAGTTCATTTTGTAGTTCATGTAGTACACAGCCCGGGATGTCATCTGGTCCCATGGAAGCTGTACTCTTGGCTTTCGAGAGTGCGGTTTCTACTTGTGTGGCTGTGATTACTGGAATTTGGCAATCTTTTGGTATTGAGATGGGCCATTTAGGGGGTGAAGTCGGCACTAAATCGATCTGCCAGGATACTGGCAATATCCTTGGGATCAGTATAGTTAATGCCATTCTGTTGTAGATCTGAGCATTGCCATTTAGATTCTTGACATAACTATAGAATGTCTTGTGGTTGTCTTTGGAATCTTTGGCAATTTTATTTTCCTAACTAGCTTTGGAGGATTTCATAAGGGATCTCAGCTTCTTACTGGAGGCTGGTAAAGGAGTTTTTTTGCATCCTGGGATTTTCCTCTTTTCTGCAACAGTTTCTTCCTTCTGTTGTATGGTTTATGGCAGGGGAAAACCAGATTGGCTTTTGGAGGAGAGTGTACTGGTTCTATTTGGGATGGCACGATTTATGTACGAGTGGATGTGCTCACACAGTGTCTTAGTGTAGGATTCAGCAGTCAAACTTACAGCTCCCATCTGCATGGATGTTATGAAGTTAGTAACTTCTGACTTGGAGTAGCATGAAGTTGGCTTTGGAGAAGTTTTTTTACGGAGGTTTCCTTACTGGGGGTAGGGGTGGGATGTGGATGTCAAGGGCGATTTGCTTATTGTCAGATCTGACCAATGGGGGTGACCCAATGGCGTGGAGCATCCATCTCCCATGTTGGTAACGACCAGGTCTAGGATATCGGAGCCCCTTGGTGGGGCAATGGATTAGCTGGATCCAGGGCATTGGAATTTATGAATTCCAAGAACCGCTGTGAAAAGGTGTTGGTACCAGAGTAGTTTTCCCCGTTAATGGCAGGGTAGTTGAAGTCACCCAGTATTAGGGTGTTTGGTTGTATCTTAATATTTTCCAGTATGTTTAGAAAGGTGAAGTGAGAATCTTTGGGCATGTGGGGATCTGTAGCAAGCTACAATTTGGATTGCAGTCTTACCTAGTGTTAGTTGCACCTGGAGAATTTCAGATGCATTGTGTTGGGCAACTAGCCTCAAGTTGTGAATATCCTTGGTAAATATGGACACTTCCACCTTTAGTGTTTTGGTTTTGCTTTGGTGGCCAAAAAGTGTGGTAAGAGTTGTAGCCTGGCATTGTAGGGGTTTCTCTCGAGCCTTGAATGAGGTCTCAGTTACTGCACAGATATTTATGTTCTCCATTTTTAGTAGTGCCTCGAAAGAGTGCATTTTGAGGTTTAGATTTCTAGCATGGAGTAGCATTACCTTCAGATTTTGCATGCTTGAATCTGTTACGTTGGTGGTTTTGCCCTTTGAACCTTAAGGCACTACAGGGGTGGCAAAAGCTTTAGCCAATAGCCTGAATCCCAGGGGTGACATTTGCATATTATTTAGTGCTTGCAACAAGTTTTGAACAAGTGCTGAGCATAACAAAACAGTTTTGAGTGCTAAAACTAGAAAACTGGCTAGTTCTCAGGGAAAATTAGAAGAGCAGACTTTCTGGCACCAGGAATAGTTTAACCCTAGTTAAACGGTCATGCACAAAACCGAGCAAACATGGGTTTTTAAACAGAAAGATGAAAGGGATAGAAATAGCCCAAAATGGCCAGTAAAACTACAGATTCTGAGCTGAAACCACTCCTCCAGCAACAGATATAGTGAGAGTGGTGAGCTTTGAGCAGCCTGATGAACAGAGAAGCATCCTTCCATCTTAAGGTCTAGGCAACACAAACTACAAAACAGCCCAGAATTCAGCAAAATCTGGAAACCGGACTCTACTAGTTATAGAAAGGCGGGAAACTAGTAGAGAGGATTTTTTTTTCCAAGAGTTAAAACAGATACAGTAAAACAAACTTTTAAAAGCAGAAAAATGGCTATTGCACTTAAGTTCATGGACATGCTTCACCTCAGGAAATCCAAATCCCTTAGAGCTACACGCTCCAGGGACTTGAACCTCAGCACAGAAATAAATAGGACATGCTGGAGGGACAGATTCATATCCCAGAGGCTCCCCTCACTCTGGAACAAAATCCAAATCCATATTAGGCAGAGCCCCTCACAGACCCTCTTCAAGAGAAATCTTAACGAGTGGATGGGAGATCGTAAGTTTACCCCTGGGATCTTCTCAGTGTCCCTGCTTGACAGAGGTACAGTAAACCAACCTTAAAAGGGCTACCTTCTGTGACCTACTATACAGACGCACAGTTAACTAATCTAAAAGGGTGGCGAAAGCCAAACACACTCTGGCTAGGCTTACAAATGCCCTAGGGCAGATAGCCTAGTATCAACCTATGAACTTCTCCCATCTACACTTCAGTGTCCAAAGCGAACCTCAGCAAACTGTCTGCTGCCTACAACAATATTGCCAGATTTGCCACTAATTCTACTTTTAGAACTCATCACTGCCAAATCTTAAGGCAACTACGATGGCTAACTACAAAACCTAATTCTATTTCACCAGCTCTCCTTAGCCCACAAAATCCTTTACAAACCCACAAACACTCCCATTCTCACTTCACTTATCACTCCTTACTGCAATCTTAAAAGCCTTCGTTCCTCCGACAAACTACTTATATCCACTAGTAAACCCAACAACTCAGTTGACAAATCCTTGTTCTCCAACACAGTAGGAAAAACCTGGGACACTCTTCCTCACAATCTCACAGCAATCTCCTCTCTTCCCTGCTTCAAATCCCAACTCAAAACACACCTCAAAACCCACTGGCTCTGCCCCTGTAGCAACCCTGACTAGTCTACCTTGGATATCTACGTACTCTCAACTTTTCTGCTGTAAATAACTAGCTTTCCTAGTGTATCTAGAAACTCTTAAAAAAAAAAAATACTCTATTTCTTATCTTCTGCTTTTTACTTAAAGGAGTACTGCACCCACAGACTCCAAAAAACATGTTTAAAACATCATGGCATGTTTTGTTACACACTTTAACAGCTCTGGGATTATTTAATGATTTTTGACATATATATTGTAACCAGACTCTGACCACCTTAAGGCTGTTTTACCTGTTATTACAAATCAGGTTGCCATCCAGTATCCCAGAACTCATTGTTTGGCTCACAAATGTTACATCATGCAGGCCTCAGTTTGCCTAAAGTTCCTGTCATTTCATAGATGTAAAATAAATAAAAAATAAAATAAACAGTGTAAGTAGCCCTGCTGCTGGATGACTACTTAAAACAGAAACAGTTGCCACAGAAAACACTTAAATGACTCATGTAATTTAAAATTTCCTTTGTTAGAGGGGAGTTCATAAGTCACTTATAACAAAGTAAAACTGATCATTTTCAACACCACTACAGGAATAGGGGGCTAATCAGTTTCAAAACAGATGAGAAAACAGCAAACAATGTCAGCAAATATTTGTGCATGGACAAAATCCCTTACTAAATCTATTTGCCAGCCTCCAGTTCAATTGGTGCTATGGCTTTAATATACTGGTGTGTTTGCTCATGCCTTCCAAATATCTCCACCATTACATACCAGTTTTGCAGAATTCATTTTCAAAATTAAGACAATGCACTGAATAATTCTAGTTGTGTACACTTCACATAAATGTAGATGTTAGAGCTACTCACTGTTGCCAATATGTCATCACATTTGATACCAGGGTTATCTGCTTGCAGTAGCCCTCAGTTGGCCTGATTATCAAAGTCTTGGATCCTGAGTCAGTTGCTGTCTCATCTTCCGTGATGTCAGGTAGTCAGGGGTATAAAGAATGCAGCCGATGCCATTACATCAGTTTTTCTTGCCCCAGATGTCAGGTGCCTCCCTAATGGGAAGCAATTACACAGACAGACACAAGGATATACCTCCAACAAAAAAGCAAATACACCAAATAGCTTTTAAGCATAGTAAAGGAGCGTAGAGATATAGCCAAAGAAGTCAGGGGACTGGAGGGAGGGTAACCAGGACTGCAACAGTGAATGCACTCTAACATCTACATTTATGTAAAGTGTACACAACTGTACTATGCTCTTCGTGTTTCACTGTTGCAGTCATCACATTTGGGTAGATTCCCAAAGCGAAGGTTTTGAGGAGGAATTTATATAGCATTAGGACCAGCTATAAGGCCCTGCAAGACTGCAGCGGCAAAGCCAGCTCTGGATTTAGAGAAAATTGGCAAATGGTAATGCTTGGTGAAAGTAAAGTACAAAACTCCAGGTAGCAGCTTCTAGGATATCTCTGGTAGAGACACCTCTAAGAAAGGAAACTGCCCGAGCAGTGGGTGAGAAAAGAGGGGTGGTTCTGTATTGTAATGAGCTGAAATGGCTGAGGTGTGAATTTTGACGGAGAAAAAGGAAAGATCCTTGTAAAGCATCTCAGTTAAATACTGAAGAATCTGAGGTAAATTGGGCGCTGCTGTAACCATCCCTTGCATTTGGTTCCAGGCACAGAATCTTTTCCATTTTTCAGCATAAGATTTTCTAGTACTAGGCCTCCTTGCCTCCAAAATGACATCCAACGCTTGTTTACGGAAGGATAGTAACAGACATTAAGTAATTAGCCAGGCTGCCTGGTTCAGGGTTTGAAGCTGGGGGTGCAGAAACTGGCTTTCCTGCTGTGACAGCATGGTAGGGGTCTGAGGCAGGTGCCATGGGGTTAGTTGTGTGACACTGTGCAAGAGGAGGTACCAGTGGTGGTGTGGCCAGTCCAGAGCAATCAGTATCATCCTTGGTTTGTCCGGTTTGATCTTTAGTAGTACTTTGGAGAGGAGGCAGAGGAGGAAAGGCATAAACTGATAGATTTTTCCAGCTAAAGGACAGAGTATCCACTTTCCAAGCTAGCTTGTGGAGAGTCTTTGTGCAGAATTTCTCCAACTGGTAGTTCTGGGGGGGAGGCAAACGGGTCTATATCTGGGCTCCCCCATTTGTTTATCAACATGTTGAAAGTCTTTGGTTCCAGTTTCCACTTGCGTGGGTCCATGAGATTTCTGCTTAGTTCATCTGGCAGTGTATTTAGTTTTCCTGGCAGGAATTGAGCCTGTAGATGCACTTGGTAGCTCAAGGCTGTTTTCCAGAGAGCCATGGCTAGTCCCCAGAGGGGATAGGAATGGGTACCCTCCCTGCTTATGTACCACATAACAGTGGTGTTGTCAGTCTTTACCATTAATTGTCATGGAAGAATGTGGTCTTGGCTGTCAGAACATTCTGTACAGCTAACATTTCTTTTTGATTGATATTCAGGTGCATTTGACTTGGGTTCCATTTGCCCTGAATGCACTTCCCTGCCAGGTGAGCCCCCCATGCATAGTTTGATACATCTGTTAGGGTTTGGGTGGCAGGGGGTAGAGTGAATGGTAGTCCCTTGTTTTGGTGGCAGGCCTCTGCCCACCAAAGGAATTCTAACCATAGGCATATTATGATGGGATTCAATGCTTCCAGATCCTGAGAATGTTGACACCATAGGCTTTTTAGATACCATTGTAGTTTCCTCATATGCAGTCTTGCATATGGAATTAGCAGAACATACGATGCCATAAACCTCAAGGCTTGCAGTATTTTCCTTGCAAATAGCAGGATTTTTGTGGCCACTAGTTTGAAGCAAGTTGTCAAATGAGTTGGTTTCTCTGGTGTGAGGAAAACCATCTGGGAAGTTGTGTTCAAGCTTGCTCCCAGGAATATAATTTGTTGACAGGGTACCAGCTGTGATTTCTTTTCGTTTATGGTGTACCTCAAACAAGTTAGCACCTTTTGTACAAATGCCATAGGATTCAAAAGTATGCCAGGACATACTTTTGAATCATATGGCATTTGATGATCCAAGCAGAAATTAGACAATCGTCCACGTATGGGTATATTTGAATATTTCTTTGCCTGCAAAATGCAATGACTGGAGCTAGGCACTTTGTGAATACCCTGGGCGCAGAAGATAAGCCAAAGGGCAGTGCAGAGAACGGATAGTGCATGCAGCCTGTTTTGAAGCTTCGGTATCTTCTGCATGATTCCCTGATTGGGATGTGTGGGTAGGCTTCCTTTAAATCCAGTGTTGCCAACCAGGCATCTTTGCCTATCATGGGAAGCAACTGGTGAAGAGTTAGCATCTTGAATTTTGGAATCACCAAAAAGGTGATTTAGGATAGAAACGTCCAGGATAGGATGCCATGAGTTGTCTTTTCTGGTACCAAGTCTCGAGTAGAAAAACCTTGTCCCTTTTCCTCTTCTGGTACAATCTGGATAGCCTTTAATCTTAAGGGAGAGAGTATTTGCTTTTGAGCCTCTGCCCACTGATTTGGGGATAGATCAGGCCAACCGTTTGGGGTTGGCAACGTATGGAAGTGAAATCTGTATCCTTGGGAAACTATGTTTAAAACCCATTTGTCCTGGGTAATGAGTTCCCAGTTTTTTTGCTTGCAGAGCAATCTTTCCCCCTAAAGGAGAAGACAGTTGAAAAGTACTTGGAAGTTTTAAAGTTTTAAGTCATTGAGACAGCTTACCATGGGGGGGGGGGGTGTCTTACTACTCCCTGATTTGGAAGTTGGAGCCCCCCACTGCTTAGTCCTGTGCGTACCCTGGGATTGAAGCCTGGTTGTTCTGCTGGTTCTGGGTTTGAACTGTGAAAGCCTGGAAGAGGCAGGAAAGGACCAATTTTTTGAGGGCCAATACCTACTAAAATCTTGGAGGCTGCACTTGTAAGAAATCTTTAACGGTTTGCATAGATTTAGCTTGTTGCCAACCAGGCGGTCCTGATTTAAGGGAGCATCCAGCAATTTAGTTTTAACATGATCTGGCAAAGATTGCTCCTTAAGCCAAGCATGCCTTCTAAGTACAGACCCGGTGACAGCAGCCCTGCAAGATGCTTCTAGTCAATTAAAACCACATTGCAAAGTATGTTTTCCAACCAGTTCAGTAGAATGCATTAAATCCTGTAAATCCTTATTTTCAGCACAATCGGGAATCAACATAATTTTCTGTTTAAGCAATCCAATAATATGCTGCTGATACTTTAACATATGAAACTAGCAATTTAAGGCCCTGATGGTCAAGGTTACAGATGTGTATACCTTCTAACCCCATGTATCCAGGGCCCTGGAATCTCTATCAGAGGGGGTAGGATTTTTAGCAGTAGTAGCCTTAAATGCCCTTGGGTCCCTGTGAAATGTTCTGAGGATCCGCAGTAGGACTTTTAAAAAGGAACTTGTGAGAATTAGGAGCCCTGTAATATCCATCAGGTTTTCTGGGAGCAGGAGGTAAAGAGTCAGGGGCCTAGATTCCGAAAAGGCATTATCGACAATGTCCAGCACAGGAGGGATAGCTAAAAGCCTGTATTGGGGCAGGAGTAAGAAATCTAAGCCTCTTTTTAGAATCAGAGTAAAACTGGCTTTCCCAGTGAAAATGCTCCCCAAGAGTATGCAAGGTTTCACCAAAACAAAAAATCCTCTGGGGGGGAAAGCAGAGGGAATAGAGTCCTCTGCATCAGAATCCTAATAGGTAGATAAGGGTGAATCCTGGTCATCAGAGGAGACAAAGTTCAGAATCCTGGTCAGAAGTATCGCAACCAAACTCAGTCCTAGGTCTCTTTAGAGGGGGGAGGTTGGCTTCCCCTGATTAAAGTAATAAGGTCTTCAGACATTTGTTTTTTAGGCATAGAGGCCTGACCATGCAGTCTGGGTGTCAGTTTCCCAGGCATGGTTCAAGTTTTAGTCTTTGAAGAAGAAGATGGTGTCTGTTTAATATGCAAGTCAGTAGGCCTGAATACACCCTCCGAAGCTGGTTCCTGCACAGCGGCTCCGGACCCATCCAAGGTAGAGACATCCGCAGGTTCCACAGTTGAAGCATCTCGCGGCATATCGGACTCCGAATGGGTCTCAGTAGAGGCCTGCAAATCTGAAGCAGCAGGTATCAGGGGCTGCGAAAGCACCTCACTGAGTACTGGTGACTAGCTTAGAAGCGTCGTCAGCAGCTTTGGACCTAAGCGGCCTGTCTTTATCTTGCGTTTTTTCCGAATGTTGGTAGTCGGGTGGCTTACCAAAGACATATCTGGATAATTGAACAGAGCACCAAAATATTTAGAAGTGAAAATATACAGACGACGAATAGTTCGTGGTTTAAACAAGGTACACGACCAATAGAGAGGTAAGTCATGGTCAGGGGCTAGGCTAGGAATACAGTATGAATGAAAATCTTTGAGGTATTTGTTTCCCACAAGAAATACAATTATTGACTTTTACTGACATCAGTTTAGAGCAAGAAAAGGTTTCCCCAATGGGGTACTTTGCTTTGGTTGAGGACTTCAGTTCTGAAACTCAAAAACAAAAATTTCAGGAGTCTGCTGACTGGCACTTGCGAACGGCTTCTGTTTCGGGCACCGCACGGCAAGACAGACTGATCTAATGGCATCTGCTGCATGCTTTATACCTCTGACTACCTGACGTCATGGAAGATGAGACAGCAACCGATGCAGGACCCAAGACTTTGATAATCAGGCCGACTGAGGGCTACTGCAAGCAGATGACCCAAATGTGATGACTGCAACAGTGAAACACTAAAAACATCTCAAAGTGCCAAGAAATATACTTATCAGTGATATATTTCCAGACTGCTTGAAAAGCACTCCAGTCAGAACACAAAGAGATTCTAACAGTGTATGCAGGCATTTACAAATAGGGACTATTTTTAAATCAGCAAGCCTTAAAACAATCCGATAACACTAACAGTAATAAATAAAAAACAAGACAATTCTATGTATATATTCACAGTGACATCAAGAGTTCAACAACCACATGAAATATTTAAAACATTGCAGTACAGGCTCACTATATTCCTGACTGTGTCTAACAGAATTCCTATACCCTAAAAACTTACAGTAAGGCAGATGTAGTGAATTCTTGTTGTTACCAGGTCCAAGACAGAATGCAGACTGCTCTGTATCACTAAGACACTTCTCAATATAATTAAAATATTACTTTTGGGATAGCTTGCAGAATGACAATTTCTGGTCATCTGACTTCTAGTTCCCAGGTAAAACACACATTGCTGAAGCTGGCAATATTTAGCATCTAATCTGTAAAAATACTCATACAAGGGCTTTTGCTCAGATCTTTGGCAGGTGTTGGAAGTCATAAAACAATTGCATTTCTTCATGCTTCCAAAATAGCAATTATTTCACCCTGAAGACAATACAGAAAGGTTCCTAGTACAGATGGTCTCCGTCTAGCTGCACGGAAGCATCTTTATGGCCTAACCTATAAAATAATTTCATTTCAAACATTTTTCTACAGTTTGCTGGACTGAGGTTAACCCTCAGTTTTTCTCTGTTAACATATACATTTAAACAATTACAACAGTGCATGTACATTTCTGTTCTTTTCCAGTAAGGCACACTGTGGATACATTTTAAAAAAAAGTACTTTACAAATACATTTTCAACAGACATCTCTACCCAGCAGTTTGATATACACATGGCATACAGCTCTAACACATTAATAACACAAGCATCTTATATAAAATGAGTTTGATATTCACAAATATGACATTAATTATTTACAAAATTCCAGCTAGCTGTGCTGGCATTACCTCCTTTTGTCATATATCCCCCCCCCCCCCCCCCTTGAAAACACAAGCTAGTTTTTCAAAGTAACCCTTGAGAAATGTTGCTTGAGGGATGAGCTTATGTGGGAATACATTATCCCATACCCTGTCTTGAGATTCCAGCAGCCTTTGCACTGCTGACCCCATTACAGTGCTGCATGGTCTTATCACACACCTGCAACCCTAGGCTCCACCACAGTAACTTGGGATTTTGCAGGCTGGCTCCCTGTAGCCACAGATCCCCCTCAGACTCCTACTGCCTCCTACTGCAAATATTTAGCACAAGGGCCTCTCTATCATGGTATGGTTTCATCATGTTAACATGGTACAGTTTGTGCCCCTGCCTCCTGGCTAGCAGTTCTACCAGGTAGTTAACATTACTGAAACTTCCTTATCACTTTGATGGGCCCCACCCAAGCTGTCTGCAGCTTGTTGTGTCTGACAGGAATGAGAACCGTAATCTGCTACCCCAAAGTATATGCTCTGGCTCGAGCATTCCTGTCATACCAGACCGTTTCCTGCTGTTGGGCTCCTGCCAAGTTCCCCTGGGCCAAGCCCATAAGTTCCCTTAGCCTTGTCCTGGTTTACGGCATATGCCACAACAGACTCCTTGTGGGATTTACACTCACCCATCACTCATCGCAAATCAAATCGAGAGGTCCCCTCACCCTACGCCCATACAACTCCTGTGGATTCCTTTGGCACCTCCTGGTAAGCTAACAGATGGGGTAAATATTTGTCCCACTCCCTCTTAAAATAGTCTGCAAATGCAGTAGCAAGGTCTTTAGTGTAGAATTTAACCTCTCCACCAGACCATTAGTCTAGGGATGGTGGTGGTGGTGGTGGTGGTGGGGGGGGAGTTGGTCTTAAGCTGCTTCACGACAAAACTGTGTACAAAACAAAGATAAAAACCTCAAAGGGAGGGTTCCACAAGGGTATCCAAGGTGGGGGACTTCAAAGGCAGCTGCAGTGTTTCGCCCAATACGTTCGTAAAAACACTACTCAAAAAATCCTTTTGAAATGTTGTAAAAACAAGTATTTTATTCACGCAAGGCAACTCAGGCAAGTAGTGAACCTTATAATAATCCAAGTCATATAATAATCCAAATCACGTAAAACACTCTAAACAAGCGTTTTTCGTTCGGTACCCTGCCCGAACTTCTTCAGACAAACATTTAATGTTAGCCACATGTTCCACTTAAATATTCAAAACAGTACGTGATTCATCGGTTAATTGGATCATTAACCTAAAATGATTACATAAAAAACCTAACAGCTAAGTTACATCACTCTACAAAAAGGTAGCTTACTGTTAAACTGCTTAAAGACTGCTTTAAAAATGCTTTTAAAATACTTTTGTAGTACTTTTAGAATACTTTTAGAATACTTTTAGAATACTTTTAGAATACTTTTAGAATACTTTTAGAATGCTTTTAGAATGCTTTTAGGATGCTTTTAGAATGCACGGAACATCTAATGACCAAATAATTGTATTCACGCCAACACTTCAAAATAAGTTAGATGTGTAATGGCACAGTCTGTCATCGTTTACAAAAGTCATAATGTAATATTGCTCTTACAGCTTCCACTTAGCAAGGTTTTAAACATTTAAGACAGTTAGAACTTTTAAAAACATTTCCAATGTCTTGAAGCGATTGGAGCTGTCCACACATCTAATATTAAAGCCGTTGACAACAGTGAACTCAATAAAAACCGAAATAACAACTTAACGACCTCCCGGAAGACACTAATTAAATAAATAGACAACGAGTATGTAAATATATAACATGGTAGTTTTCACTACAACGATACGCAAGTGAAAACTCACTAGTAATAATCATAAAAATAGTCATAACTAAACCTTCCACCGCTGTTAACCTAATGCTTTTATAGGTCTAATAATAAACTAAAAATCCATCGAGGTGTAGTAACAGCTTAGAAATCAAGGAAGATGTTCCCTGCATTCTAAAAGTATTCTAAAAGTATTCTAAAAGTATTCTAAAAGTATTCTAAAAGTACTACAAAAGTATTCTAAAAGCATTTTTAAAGCAGTCTTTAAGCAGTTTAACAGTAAGCTACCTTTTTGTAGAGTGACTTAATGTAACTTAGCTGTTGTTAGGTTTTTTATGTAATCATTTTAGGTTAATGATCCAATTAACCGATGAATCACGTACTGTTTTGAATATTTAAGTGGAACATGTGGCTAACATTAAATGTTTGTCTGAAGAAGTTCGGGCAGGGTACCGAATGAAAAACGCTTGTTTAGAGTGTTTTACGTGATTTGGATTATTATACGACTTGGATTATTATAAGGTTCACTACTTGCTTGTGTTGCCTTGCGTGAATAAAATACTTGTTTTTACAACATTTCAAAAGGATTTTTTGAGTAGTGTTTTTACGAACGTGTCTGCCTGCCTTTGAAGTCCCCCACCTTGGATACCCTTGTGGAACCCTCCCTTTGAGGTTTTTATCTTAAGCTGCTTCACCACAAGTGCTTCCACAGACAAGCCAGCAGGTCTGACATGAAATTGACACCTCTATCACTCAGTATTTATTTTGGGAAACCTACCCTGCTGAAAATCTTTAACAAACATTTTCACCTTTTCTGCCTCAATGGAGGACAGAGCCACTGCCTCAGGCTATTTGGCAGCATAATCTACTACCACTAGGATATACTTCTTTCCTGTGGAACTTTGGTATTCAGAGGCCCCACAATATCCACAGCTACCCTCTGAAATGGCTCCTCAATCACAGGCAAAGGCACCAAAGAAGCTTTGACCTTGTCTTCTGCCTTGCCTACCCTTTTCACTGCTCACAGGTCCTAGAGTACCCTGTTACATCCCTGGAAATTGCAGGCCAATAAAAGTTCTGCATATGTCTCTTTGTACGCTTTATGCTCATATGACCTGCAAAGGGAATGTCATGGGCTATGGCTAGAAGTGCCAGACTGTAGGCTCTGGCCACTACCAACTGCTGTATTCTCTCACCCCCTAGCCCTCCCTCAGGGGTCCCAATCTCTATACAGTAACCCTCTGTCCCACTAAACAGACTCCCCCTTTCCCTGAGAATCAGATTCCTCCCTAGCTACCTCCCTCAAGCCTTGTAATGTAGGGTCTGAGAGTTGACTGTCTCAACTGTCTCTTTGCAACCCTTTCCCAGCTCCCCTTCCACAGGAAGTCTGGTATCCTCCGACAGCAGTGCCTCACTGACACAGCCTGGTTACTACTACTCACCTCTACCCTTGCAGTCACTTTGTCCATGGGAGCATCACTACCCACTAGCAGCTGTGGCTCACCTTCAGTCTCACTGCTACAGGGTAGCTCCCTCCCTGAATTAGCAGACAGCACAGTAAGCTTCCTAGTACAGACTATGTGTCTACAGCTGCACTGAAGCATCTTTATGGCCTAGCCTCTAAAGTAATTTTATTTCAAATATTTTTCTAAAATTTGCTGGACTGAGGTTAACCCTCTGGTTTCCTTGGTTAACATATACATTTAAACAGTTACAAGAGTGAATGTACATTTCTGTTCTCTTCCAGTAGGGCATACTATAGATACATTTTAAGCACAAGCACTTTACAACTACATTTTCAACAGAAACATCTGTACAGAGCAGCTTGATATACACATGCTACACAATTCTAATATATTTGTAACACAAGCATCCTTTTAGTTTGATATCCACAAATGACAATTATTTGCAAAATTCCAGCTAGCTGTGCTGGCAGTACCTCCTTTTGCCACAGATGTCTATGTGGAAAACGAGACAGGGTTGACCACCATAAAAGCTTGTAACTCTGATACCCTTTGTGCAGAGGTCAGAGCAATCCAACTGTTTTAAATGTTAAGGACCTCAAATCGGACAGATGAGCTGATTCAAATGGAGCAAGTATCAGTTTTTCTAAGACAAAAAATAAGATCCCAAGGAGGAGTGAACAGTTTTTTGGAGGTCTCTTCTATAGAAAATACCCCTTTCAAAAACATTTTGATCTGAAAATGCCTTGAAAGAAGGGGATCAATGGACAGACATGCTGAAATGGCCAACAAATGAAGCTTAATAGGAGTAGTAAGAAAGACCATAGGAAACCAACTCGAAAATACTGCAAAACTAGACAAAACAGCCTTGAATAGGTGCTGGTGATTTTGTTAGCACCAACTAGAAAACCTTTTCCATACATTTACATATATGATTTTCTAGTAACTATCTTTGTCTCCATTAGTACCCGTCCTCCATAAACAGATGTCCAAGGCCCTATCATCCAGCCAGTCGGCTGAAGTTGTTTTGAGATCAGGATGCATATTCTTGTGTGAGTAGATCCAGTTTGTGAAGAAGCTACTGTTAACCGCCACTGGCCAATTCCAAAAAGAAGCGAGAACTACAGCTACCTGAGGCAGAAGTAGTCACCACAATGGTCTGAAGATTCAGAAGGAATCCCCCAAGAAATACTGTGGATAGTACAGGAATGGTGGAAAAGCATACAGGAACATTTCTGTTCAAGGAAAAGAAAATGCATCTCTTCCAGGCCTTCTTGCATGAAGCCCTGGAGCAGAGGTTTGCCAGCTGAGTATTCAGAGTGAAGGCAAAAAGGTCTACTTGAACTCCCCACAGATGGATCAAATATCTGAAGACTCGCAATCAAGTTTCCATTCATGAGCATTTGCCCTTGCACTGCTCAGCTTATCTGCCACACAATTTTGCTCTAACAGGATGTAGAATGCCTACATAGTAAGACTGTGCTATCAGGCTTTATCCGAAGCTAATATGACTAATCAGCAAAGGAGGTAAGACCGGATTCCCCTTGCTTGTTCATGTGCCACATGATTGTGGTATTGTCTGTAATAACTTGAGGTTGAGGACCTGTGATAATTCAGAAAGTTCAATGCCTTGATCAGGGCAAGCATCTTGTTTATTTATGTATTTATGTGCTTGCTTCTGTCCTTGGTGTCCCACAAATCCTGCACTATTATCTGTCCTAAAACTGCTCCTCAAGCAAATTCTGAGGTGCCTGCAGTGACTGCTTTAGAACAGGAAGGAGAAGGGGAGACATGGATTTAGGAAAATGTGCCGTCTCCACCAAATTATTTACCTTCTTTGAAATTCCAGCACTGGAATTTGAAAACATAAAATACTGGTGGCAAGACCAGAGAGACTTCAAATACCACTGTATCTTTCTTACGTGTAGTCTTGCCAGGGGCATCATGAAAATCATACATGCAACGAGACCCAAAATAATAAGGTGTTAACCTTGCAGTGACTGAAGTCTTGAGGAAAAAACCTTAGGGATAGATTTCTAAATAAATCTATTTTTTTTCCTGTGGAAGGAAAGGTCTTTGAACTGATATGATTGCCTTCCAGGGCTATCTGCTAGACACATGTGAAAGAGTCAGACGTTTGAATGTTGTTTAGGAATTCCAGGTTGTTTGGAGATCGCTTAGCCAAGCGAGATTTTCCTGATACTAACAAGACCCTACAAAGATAAGCAAGTTGTTTAAATATGGGGAAAAAGTGCATCTGCAATGAGCTGTAACTGGAGCGAGACACTTTGTGAACAATCTTAATGCAGTGGATAATAAAAAGGGAAAGGAACTGAACTGATACTGGGATCCAGACACACAACACCTTAAGAAAACCTGGGTCTTGACAAACAGATGTAATAAGCATTTTTAAATCTACGGTTACCAGGAAACTTTAATGAGGAAGAAGAGATAAGTGACTGTGCACGGATATCATTTTGAACTTCAGCACCATCACAAACAGGTTTAGGAAAGTAAAATGCAGAATTCATCTCAAAGCATTTTCTTTCTTTGGCACTAAAAGCATCCTTGAGTAAAAACCTTTCCCAACTGGGAAGGAGGGACTGGTCCTATCACTCCCTAGGAGAGAACAAAACCAAACACTGCTGTAGCTCAAGGTTCTCCTGCAACTTAAACATATCTATATCTGATAAGTAACAGACAAGTACAGTGTACAAACAGCATTCTCGTTACCAGATGTTAGTGCCTACCACATATTCAGGTCTGCTAGAAACTGAGCAAGTATCAATGTTTGTCAAAAACCCAATTATTTCTACACAGGTTTCTTAGGAGCCCTGAACTTCAAATTACCCGAAACACAAAATTACCCTTGTTACCCCACCACAGATCCCACGGACTGTAAACTCAATCAACTTAAAAAGCCTACTCTACAGTGCCACAGACTGCATTACATTGTGTTTAAACATTTTTATTCTCTCATCACATTTCAGTCCAACAGTGGATTATGTACATTACTAGAAAAGATACACCATAACAGTTTCTAGTGTTACCGTCACACCATATACTTGTTTTCTAACAATTTTCTTCATTCCAACATAATGTAAGCGACACAGCTCCTGCCTTACCTTAATCACTGTACCTTCTGAAAACTACAATATAAAAACTATAAAACTTGAATGGTAAGGAGGACTGACTCCATCCCTTCTTATTTACCGCTCATTATCTTTTGTTAACTGGGCTGAGTTAGGCCCACTAAAACAGTGGCATCTATTCAGGAAACACAAGGGAAAATTTGGCCAAAGCACCTGGGGACAAGTCTTTTCATTAACTGCCATGGAATTCTTTTATATCCATCTAAGCTACCACAAACTCTGGTAAACAGGGCTTCAGTTTAAAATCTTATTCCAAAGATGTACACTCAGGAATTTGCATTGCACTTATCCTCCACTGAAGTGTCAATAATGGAAAAAAAGAATTCAAGCACCTGAGGTGGGAAATGAACCCACAGTCTCACCTTCATAGCTAGTTACTAGGTATGCAGTCCAGGACACTTGAGATGTCTTAGCTAAATTTTACCAAATACCCTAAAGTACCATCTAGTTAAGTAACCACACAAGTGTCAAATAAAAGATGACAGATTCAAACTCTTGACCACATGAAGCAACAGGTTAACACCTTAATCTTCTGTGCTAACTCCCAAATTGATCTACTAGCACCAAAGACGAGTGTGGCACTTAATGAGTCACAGCTTGCTAATGTGCATAATTGCCTGTGCAGAGTCCAGACACTTTGGAGTACCTGCTCATCATAACGCACCCCCCCCCCATACACACAAATTACAGACTCGGAGGTGACAACTGCTAAGTGAATTGGTATTTGGAAGAGAAGGTCCTCCTTGAGTCTGTGTAGATGACTCCAACATGGCAAATGCTTTATGCCAAGGTTTTTTTTTTTTTTTTTTTTAAAGCTGCACAAGAGGAGACAACAGATTGAATAAGTGGGAACACTGGACTCTTGGAGAACAGTCTGAAAAGGAGACTTTTAGCGCAAGTTCCAGAACAGCAAGACAAAGTGTGCAAAATTAGGGCTTGCGTATACCACCTTCAAGATCACAGTGTCTTGGAGTATTCCCATTTCTCCGCGGTATGGTGGTTGTGTAGTTATTGCACACAAGTAGATGGGGTACAGCTCCCCACCACACTGTGGGAGGCAAGAGGGATTGCCCCTCCGCAAAAAAAGTAACTTCAGAGCAGCACAGCGATTATGATGGGTTCAGATGCCTAGGCAGCGAGACATTTCCCTGTGGTACATTTGGTTGGGGACACATGGCTTAAGTGACATTTAGCTGCACAGAAATATGTCTTTTTGTGACTTCTCTGTGGGTAAACAGAAGCACATACTGACTTGCCCACAGCTTTAATAACCAAGTGCATGGGGGCTGAATAACTAATGAGTGTTGTGCTCAGTGTACAGTACATGCTTATGTAACGACAACATGTAGAAGTGTGCTACAGCACGGAGAAAATCCTGCATGCTACTGTAGTCACATTTACGCTCCAGTATGCATTTTAGGTAACGTTCCCTAGACACTGTGAAGGGGATAGTGGTTCACACACACCACTTATAAAAGGTGCTGCCCATAGTGCACTACATTTTCACTGTCAGTGACATTCACACTGGCCACTCTTGCTGATCACTGCCAAACTGCCTGCTGTCTCATGTTGCTTGTGGGCCATGGACATTTCCCCCTGTGCATTTGGTTATTGAAGTTGTGGGCATGGCACTGCATTCTTCTGTTCGCCTGCAGGGAATTCACAACAGCCATTTTTCTCTGCAGCTGAATGTTATTTCAGCTACGTGTCCCCAACCAAATGTACCACATGCAAATGTCACGCTGGCTAGGTGCTTGAACCAGATTATGACATTTGTTTTTGTCCATTAGTTTCACTTTTCTTTCACACTTTTGAAACTCAAACGTTTCAACAACTGGGAGACGACTTACAGCCCACTTAACAGCCCTCACATATCTGGTCTAGTGCATGGGAATGAGAGCTGCACTGAGACCCAATGTCTTGAAACAAGGAAGGACAGATGCTCACTGAACACCCAAGTACTAAAACCTGTTGTGAAGGGATTACAGCAGGTCTGCTGGAAGATTAACTTTGCATGTTAAGGTGTCTAGACTGTGACCAATGAAAATAAATAAGAGATAGTAATTGGGACTTCACAAGGTTCAGTTACTCCTAAAAACTGTGGAATGTCAGTAAAGACTCCCAAACACTGGGTTCTGAAAAAAATGGAGCAACTACAAGCCTGTCATCCAAGTTAGAAACAAATATTCCCTACAGGATTCAGCAAGCTACCAGAACAGAATGTAGTTGAATAGCATAGGAGCTGATGTGAGAAAAGTGGAACAGTCCTGATTTAGAAATGTCTGGGTCCTACCCAGAAGTGAAGAAACTTTTTGTATTCTTTAGAGGTCTTGACAGTGAAACAGACATAAAAGAAACGCAAAGAGCACAAATAACCTACAGATAAGCATGGAAGGATCAATTGTGACTATCTTGCTAAAAAACATAATTGAGAACAAAAGTGTTTAAACCACTTCAATCTAGTAAGACTCCGAAGTCCAAGTCTTTGACACTAAATTAATCTCGAGTAATCCTCTTCAATTCTGGTGAGATCTCCATAACCTCTCCTTTTGTAGAACATGAACAGCATCTCTTCCTGCAACTTGTTTTTGAAGGCTTGAGACATCTGACAATAGGTAAAGACCATGGATGAGACCATATAAGAAAATGTCTTGTAATCTCTGGATATTACAGCCCATATCCAACTTCCCCAGGGACTCATTTCCAATTGAGAAGGTAAAGGAAAAGAGAGCCATGACTGCCTTCAGAACAGAAAAGCAGGGCAAGGTGTCACAGTTGCTACTATCCACCTATAAAAGTGTACCACAGTCATCCAGCGAGTGCCAGTGACCCTTTTCCTCTGAAAGTGGTACTTTTTTTTTTGGATGCTGTCCTATGAACAAGGGTCTTCAGAGACAGCGGATTGTTTTCCGCTACAACTGAATACCTGATCCACATGTGGCATTGGTTCCTCTTCATCAAGGTAAGCAAGCAATGAAGTGGCTGAAACTTAAAACCCACAGCTGACAGGGTTTTGTTTTCATAGGACATTACTAGGCTATTGGCACTGAGGCCCTTATAAGCCTAGCCAAGAGTTTAGCCAATGTTTATACAAGTCAGCGTTTAAAGCCCTTGTCCACCAGGGACACAGGTGGAATCCCAGGGGTGCATTTTCTGTTTCCCGCTGAAAAGGGATAATGAGGTACTCTGCTTGATGTGTAGAGGGAGTCTATTCCACAGATTGGGGGGGGGGGTCCTCTGGGAAACAAATCTGTCCTGTCAACAAGTCCTACTAATGTCACAGACCAGGTTGAGGTCACGCGTGCGGGTTACTAGAGTAGAGCTCAACTTGCAGATATGCAGCAGTCCCATCAAGGTGGGGTCTGAGATTGCTTTGTATGCCAGACAGAGGTCACCTCTGAGGAGTCTGTATGAAAACGGAGTAGAGGGACAGGACTTCTGTTTAGGTAGACACTGAGGCCCTGGATTCTTCTGGTGAGGAACCTCTGTGGTCTCTCCAGCTGATGCAGGTGCTTTGCGAGGTACATGCCGAAGGGGGTGCTGTACTCAATTGGCCTTATAAGGGAAGAATGCAGGAATGTTATGACCTCCTTGTCCCTGGATGAGATATCCTTACTTATGAGGCTGGCCATGTAGAAAGCGTTCTGTACAATGGAAGCAACAGGGTGGTCAAAAGTTAAGGTGCTATCAACATGGGTGCTCAAATCCCTCATGACTGATTGCATGCTTAGGACGTTATTAATTTGATCATATGTGGGGACATCACTCTCCCCAAAGGGGATGATGATGCAGCATTTTTTTTGGCATTCAGCTTAAGGCCATGTGTCTGGCACCAGTGATTTGTTTGGGCGAGACCCTCTTGGAGGATGTCCAACATCACTTGGGCAATTGATGACCATGCCCAGCTTGCAGGCATCTGCAAACTTAGTCAGCCATAGCCCACTTGTTTTAGCCTGCACCTCAGAGTAGTACATCCCGAATAACAGAGGCCCCCAGACCAATCCCTGGGGTACACCACTGATTACAGGTCTATTGCTTGAGGTGGCTTCCCCTATTATGATTAGATGGGTTCCATCAGTGAGCCAGTTTGTTATCCATCTGACAACATATGGATTGATGCCTAGTTGAGACAGTTTATCTATTATGCCCGAGAGAGGAGTAGTGTTGAAAGCTTTGGCCAGGTCAAGGTAGGCAGTGTGCACCTTCTTCCCCTCATCCATGGCTTTGGTGACTGCCTCAAAGAAGTTGACCAGATTTAACAGACATGACCTCCCCTTGACAAAGCCGAACTGTATGGGGTCGAATGTTTGGAGGTTGCCAATGTCCCTGTTAATGAGGTCCATGATAATCCATTCGATGGCCTTGCAGATCAGGCTAGTCAGGCTGACAGATCTATGGACGCTCCATCTTTGTGTAAAGGGATGGCAGTGGCTGTCCTCCACTCGGCTGGGACAAAGTCAGTACTCAGGCTTTGGTTAAAAAGGGAGCATTATGGTGCTGCATTCCTTCTCCATATTTTCAATGCATGCATTCATATCACAACTTTATATGAAGGGACTCTGGAAAGGAGTTCAAAAATGTAATTTCTGTATCCTCAGCAAAATCTGTAAGTCTCACATATGCACGACAATCAAGTCTGAATGTACCCTGTAGTTCTGGTTGTGCATACACAGTGACTTTAAATGTCAACCACATCAAATGGTTCATGAATAATGTTGCTCTCCTTATGTGCATTAAGAAGACGTTGAGGCTTGGGTGTTTAAGTAGTTTATTGTATACAAATACATCAGAATGGATGGCAGGAACATTAAACAAACAAAATGAGTGAGTACATACTTGTGCGCTCGCACTCTGGCTGCTCACTCAAATTGGCACTGTTCCTTGCACATGCTCAGTACTTGTATGCATGTGCTGACTCACTGGAAAGCTTCTTAAAGGTACATCACACACACTGATCTACATTCTCCCTCTTAACTGTGCAGTCTCATATAAACAAGAACATTTGAATAGGTATGCAATTATGCAGACACAAAGAAAAAACAAACAGTCATGTCCAGGTTGCCGTGCATTTGGAAGTACGTTTCAAGAAGTGACCTGACCTAGTGACATAAGTTAAGACAGGGTTTAGCAACAGGGACAATCACTGGGGAATGTTCTGCTTCAGGAGTTTCAGCAACTGTCTCAGCAATGGGGATTGCTGGCAGAATGTCCCCTAGAACAGAACATTGAACAACACACTCAGAACTAGAGTCTTTGTCATGGGCAAGATACTGTAACACTAGTTTGGACACTGGTAAATGCTTCTGATTGTGTCTGAATTCCACTCCCTTAGATTCCACAATGTACAATCTCGGCTCTTCACACAAACCTTCCACAAATCCGATGCGATCAAAACCTTTTTACTTCTGCATCCTCACTAACTCTCCTTTTCTCAATGAACTGAGCTATTTGCTGCTTTTATCATAGTAAGACTTCTGGGACAAACTTTTTCCACAGTTGGGGTTTAACTACTCTGTTGTTTTTTAGTACATGAAACCAATAAATCACTGGTGATTGGTAGTGTGGTTCTGCTTTCTCTCGACACAAGTCTCTGGGCAGATGAACCAAGATGATTATCACGAGGAAAGTTTCTGAGATTTAACAAGTTGAGAAAAACACTGGTACTGTCACATCTGGATTTCGCCAACAGCTGTTTTGAACTGCAAGTTCAGCCAAACCGTTTGACTGGGGATATTCAGGACTATTTGTAATAAGAACAAAGTCAGACTCTTCTGCAAGTCTCTTACACTGCTGAATACTAAACTGTGACCCACTAACAGAAATAACGCTGTGTTGGCTACCATGGACAGAAAATGCCACTTACTGACAGCACTGGAAGGTAGGTTAGGAAGTAGGTCACTCTCGAACCAATTTGACCACCAAATAATGTTGACCGTTCTACTCTAATATGTATCTGTGGTTACTGTCGACTAGGGTAGTTCAGGAATCTGGCTTAACTGAAGTTGTTCTGTTCATGCGGCTTTGTACTATTACACACTACACAAGATGAAAGTACTTTCTCAATATCTCTTAACATAGAAGGCCGAAACACTAGACCTCTTACCCTTCTTTTGGTAGAATCAGTTCCTGGCTGGCCACTATGCAAGATCTTAACATATTCTTGTTGCAAGGAGTTTGGAACAATCACTTTGGGACCTTTCATAAGGACACCATTGTCTGACAAAATCTGACCTCTACATGGAAAATATGGTTGTACTTCTACTGGTAAACAAGACTGCTTTGAAGGCCATCCTTTACTGATAAAGGAGGTTCAGCTTCTGAAGAATTAGATCTGAAGATGTGCGAGTTCCGAGCTCATTAAGATGTGTGGAAGAAAAAGGTCTCACTTCCAGGACCTCAAAATCAAATTACTTACAGTTATGCTACTCTGTTTCTTTTGGGCGATCTGGATGAAGTATCAGCAAGATAAAGAAGTTTGCCTTTTGTGCAACAAGACTGAACTTGTACTTCTGCAATTTGAGCATCAGTCTAGCTGGAACTGTATGCATAGGCTTTCTCAAAACAGTAACTAAAGGTTGGTGATCAATTTTTATTCTGGATAGATTGACTATAAATATAATCATGGAACTTCAAACATGCCAAAAGCTCTCTCAATCTGGGCATACTGCATCGCAGTCTGGGTAAGAGTTCTCGAAGAACAGGCTACTGGTCTACTTTCTTGAAGAATGACTGCACCTAGACCAAACTTAGAAGCATCACAGGAAAGTAACTGGATTGTGATCATCATAGTAACAGAGTTGGTGGGTTGGCAATTTTCTGTTTCAGGACATTAAACACTCACGGGTGCTGTTCTGAACTTGACCAAATGGCATCTTTGCATGTCAGTTCCACTGAGACAGTTGAAAGTTGACTCGTATCTGGAATGAACTTGCCTAGACAGTTGACCATGCCAAGAAAATGTTGTAGGACCTGGACATTGTCTGGAGCTGGCATCTCGAGAATTGCCATTTGCTTGGAAGGATATGCTTGCAAACCTGAACTGGTGACCAACATAAACAAGTGACCAACATAAGTAACTTCTCTTAGCCTGAACTTGCACTTCTGAGGATTCAGCTCAAGATTCACTTCACATGCTCTTTCCAGAACTTTGAGGTTTTAGTCATGTTCGACGTCACCATTGCCTCCTACAAGAATATCAAGTACTATAATAGCACAGGGATAGCCAGAAAAGTTTGCTCCACCATACACTGAAATACTTCATTGGCAGAATTTATTCCAAATAGCAATCTTAGAAATCTGTATCCTCTAAATGGTGCACTGAATGTAGTTAATATTAGACTTTCAGTCAAACAAAATTTGCCAAAACAAACTCTCTGCACCCAAGACAGAAAAAACAGTGGCATCTGGCATGAGGCAGCAATGTTTGACTGTGCGCATTGGATAAGAAGGCCTTTTTAATGCTTTGGTCAGATCTCTTAGATTAATACATATTCTGATATCATCTGAGCTTTTATGAGCAACTACCATGGAGAAAACCCATTTAGTAGGTTCTTCTACTGGACAAATTACTTCTTGCTGCACCATTCTGTCTTGCTCGGCTTTGACTCTGCTCTGCATAGCTAGTGGAATGTTCAGTGCTGGTCTGATAACTGGGCTGACCTCTGGGTCTAACTTGTCTGCAAAAATATCAGCATACTCGGAAAGAAAGAAGTTATGTACTCACCATAACGTTCCAGGTTTGTTGTCCTTATCTCACCTTCCTTCTTGCTGGTTGGGTTCGGAGCCGATCCTCGGCTCAGACTCTGCCATATACTATAGCTCGAGAGCTTTTACTGACTCAAAGCTAACCCCTATCCTAACATGCCTAGTGGTAGTTACCCAGATCCCATTTCTGATAATCCAACACTAGAGTACGCAGGTTAAAAAAAAAAAAAAAAAAAATAATATTTTACTATACTTTACTTATAAAGAGAACACCTGCACATAAAGGTGTAAATAATCAGCAAAGAGAAGGAAACAAGAGATTAGGTCTAACCAGCTGATACAGTAAAAGGAAACTCAGCTAGTGTACCTAATAAAAGGAACTCCTCTCGATCCTCCAGGAAGGGGGGAGGAGGGTGGGCAGCAAGAAGGAAGGAGAGATCAAGGACAACAAAACATGGAACGTTCTGGTGAGTACATAACTTCGTTATGTTGCCCCTATTTCGCCTTAGTTCTTGATGATTGGGACCACGTTCCCCAGCACTTGTTTCTTGGGTGGCTCACTGGAAAAAACTCCTCAGGACCGTGGAACCAAAGGATGCCCTGTTCCGGGAGGCCACATCTACTATGTAATGAGTGATAAAAGTATGAGAATTAGCCCACGTAGCTGCTGCACAGATCAAATCTAAAGGCAGTTTGGTTTGAAAAGCAATAGAGGTAGCCAAGGCCCTAGATGAGTGTCCTTGAATTTTTTCTGGAAGTTTTTTGTTCTGCAAATCGTAGATGTAGATGAGTGTCTGAAAGCCACTTAGATAAGGTCACTTTTGAGACTGAACAACCTTTCTTATTCTCCGCAAAGGATATAAACAATTGGTCGGATTTTCTTAAGTCCTTGCTCCTGTGTAAATAAAAACACAACTGTCTATGAATGTCCAATTGATGGAGTGTATACTCTGCCTTGTTGAAATGACTGGGAAAGAATACAGAAAGCTCTATGTATTAATTCAAACTGTACTCTGAACACACCTTGAGTAAGAAAATAGGGGTTGGTTCCGAGAGAAACTATCTTTGTGGAAAAAAGTATGGGGGACAAAGATGGCCTGTAATTCTGAAACCCTCCTGGCTGAGGTAATGGCAGCTAAGAAAGGGGTCTTCCATGTAAAAAATTTCAGCGGACAAGAAGCAGCTGGCTGAAAGGGGGGGGGGATCAGAGCCTCTAAAAGTAAATTTAAGTCCCGGGGGGGCAGGTTCTCTTATTGGAGGTCTTAAGAGGGTAGTACCTCTTAGAAATGCTTTACATAGCCTATGAGACATAACGTTAGAGCCCATTTCTCCTACATGGAAATTAGAAATGGCAGCCAGCTGAACCCGCAAGGAATTAGAGAATCTTTGAAATGGGTGCAGTAAAGGGATCAATCTCATTCTTGTTTGCCCAACAAGAGAACCTCTTCCATTTACTAGCATAAAGTTTCTTTGTAGTGGTTGATGGGAGGAAATCAAAGTGTGTTGAACTGACAGGGAAACATCAGGAAGCCTGACTAAGACCAGAAGTGGAGAAACCAAGCTGTCAGTTTGAGAGCTTGGATGGAAGGATGGAGAGCACCAAACTGATGCATTAGGAGATGTGGAACTGGGTCCAGGATCCAAGGCTCCCCCTGCAGATGAGGCCAAAGGAATGGGAACCATATCGGATGAGGCGATTTAAGGAGCAATGAGGATTAACCTGCAACCCCAATGACTGTGCTTTTTGAAGAACCCTGAGGATCAGGGGGAATGATGGAAAGGTATAAAGCAGTCCTGGGTGCCAATCATGAACAAGTGCGTCCCTGGGTGACTGACTGTCCCAGTGGTGAGACTAGGGTAAAGTAGCTGCTGCATTTGTTGAGGGAGGAGGCAAAAAGATAGCAGCATGGCTGGCCCCTTTTGCAAAAAATCAAGTCTGCAACATCCTGTTTCAGTGACCACTCGTGAGGCATCAGAATTGCCCTGCTGAGCTTATCTGCTATCATGTTAGATTTCCCCAGGATGTGCGTTGCAGTCGTTGGGAAGACATCGCCCATTGCCATACTCACAGAGCCTCTCTACACAAGGGATAAGACCTGGTCCCACCCTGTTTGTTGATGTACCATACTACCGACATATCGTCGGTCTGAATTGCTATAGTCCCTGTAGGTAGAGAGTCTTTAAGTGCTTGCAATGCCAGAAGCACTGCTCTCATCTCTAGGACACTGATGTGCAAGTGGTACTCAAGTTCCTGCCAAGTCCCTTGAACAGTCTGTCCCAGATGATGCCCCCCATCATATCTGGGAAGCACCCGTGGTCACTGTGGCTACGGGTTGGGGGGGGGGGTAGAAATTGTCTGCCCATTGACACCAGAGGTTGAGTGAAGCCACCATACTAAATTCTTCTTGCAGGATTCCGTGATCAAAATCTGATGCGACATTGGTAAATCCTGGAATGCCCATTGAGCAAAGAGAACCACTGCAGAATTCTCATGTGGAAATGCGCCATAGGGCCCAGAGTAATTGCTGCAGCCATCAAACCCAATACTTTGAGGACAAATCTTGCCTGCATTCTCTTATTTGCCATGAGGATTGAAACTTGACGACGAATGGTTAATACCCTTTCCTGAGGCAGTTTTTCTATCATGACCTGTGTGTCTAAATCTGCCCCTATAAATGTAATATACAGACAAGGCAACAAGGCAGACTTTTCGTAGTTTATGGCGATGCCTAATTATGTACAAACGTGAATTGTGGAGTCCCGTGCCTTGATCAGTTGATGTTTGGTGTTGGTGGCAGTGAGGAGCCAGTTGTCTGGATATGGAAACGCCCAGAATCCTAGATGCTTCAGGTGAGCCGCAACTACCGCCATGCATTTGGTGAACACCCTGGAGACTGTGGTGAGACCAAAGGGCACAGCTCTGAACTGGTAATGACTGGCTCCCAGCAGGAAGCATAGATACCTCCTGGATCGCCTGTCCATTTTTATGTGGTAGTACGCATCCTGGAGATAGACAAGAGCACATCCAATTGTCCTGACCCAAAAAGGGAAGAATGGACTGCAGTGTTACCATCCTGAACTTCGTTTTCTTGACCGATTTTGTTCAGCCTGCTGAGATCCAAAATCGACCTAGAGTCCCCAGTCTTTTTTTGGAACTAAAAACCTTAAGTGCCAGATTCAATTTGGTCTGTGGGGACTTCCTGGAGAGCATTTTTCTAGCAACCTTTAAACTTCTAGGTTTGCTTGATCCCGAAGACTAGGTGGAATACCTGGGATTGACTGTTTTCTTGTAAGGGGTGGTTGGGCGAAGGGAATTTAGTCACCCCTGGATATCAATAGTACCCATGTATCTTCTGTGATTGTCTGCCAAGCTTTTGGGTACAGGGATAATCTGTCCCAGACCTGCCTCCAGAGGCGGACAGTCGGGCCTCTTTTCAGGAGTGTTGGAAGGGCCTGCCAGAGAAGGTACCTCTGTCGCCCTGATTCTGCGGACCACCCCCCCCCTGCAGTGAGATTGGTGTCTGTCTTTATTTCCATCTCCACGTGCATCAGGCAAAACTCCCTGGGATTTCCAGAACCTCATCTTCCCGCTTTTCTGACCATTATGGTAAGGTCTAGAGGGAGTGGAAAAACATACTCCCACAGCAGAGAGAGTTTTGCCATCCCATTCACACCTGGCAAGTGTCATTTACCGGAGGCCTGAACAGCGACGAGCCATCAAAGGGGGTGTTGGTAAAGGAGGACGTGAAGGGCTCCGCAAATTGAGAAAGGCGCATCCAAGAGCGTCTACGCAAGGCAACTGCTGTCCTACTCGCTCCATCTGCTGCATAAGAGGAGATCAGCCGCATAGAGGAGTTAACTACAGAATTCAAGGTCGCAAGCTGTAAAGCCACCTTACCACAGCTCCCTCAGCTATAGGATCCTGCAGGGCATCTCCCAACTCCTTAAGGAGATCCCTCTGAGGGCGTGTAAAGTGAGACAAAATTCAGTGACCCGAGAGTAAAGATCGCTGAAAACATACGCTTCCCATACCCGTCCATCATACTGGACTCTGTTCCGTGGATGGACAGAAGTAGTCTCAGCTCTTTCTTGGTGGCTGCTGCCACCACCATAGCATCAACAGGCACACCTGCAGATAAAAAAAGCGTATTGTTTGGAGCAGTTATGAATTTATTGGGCCTCTTTGCAACTGGTTCCATAGTCTCTGTAGAGCTCCATGCCTTCTGACTCACTAAGGCCAGCAGTGGGTTGAAAGGCAGACACACCCAAGAGGTGGAGGGTCGGGAATCAAATGCATCCAGGTACACAGACTCGTCCTCAGAAGAGACAAGGGATTTCCAGTCACCCCTCTGCCCAAGGATTTCCAGGATCTCTGAAAAAGAGAAATCCTCCGAGGGGGACCGTGGGGACCCTTCTGAGTCATCCAAGTCCGTGTCTGATGTCTGGGACTCAGGAGAGTCCAAAGGATTCCTCTTCCGAGGGACCTCCTCTGGGGAAGTTTCGGAAGAGCTGGGGTCGCTCAATGGGGCGTCCTGGAGCATGGGTTCCCTATGCTTGGGGGGGGGGGGCTCAGAGGCAGACACCAGCACCAAAGGAGAAGGAGCCAATGGAGCAGAGGGTTGGGCGGTCTCAGAGGACAGCATACTCATCACCTCGAAAGCACCAAGGCCTATGTAGAAGCAGAGCTCACCTGAGCCGAAGCTAAGAGAGGGACAGTAGGGTCGGACAAGGGTCCGATGCCACTCGGAGCAGACGAGAGAGCATCGGCCCCAGATCCCTCAATAGATGAGTTAATGAGGAGATCGGAGCGGAAGTCAGAAGAGAGACACCAGGGGTAATTGGAGCCAATGGTTCCACCACCACAACTTCAATGCATTCAGTCTCCGAACTCAAGACAGTAGGAGGAAGAATGGATAACTACTCGGGTTGGGCTGTTGGTGCCACTTCCTCATAGGCTGGGCTCGATAATTTAGCTAATGCCGATCTCTTTAGAAACCTCTTCACAAGAGGAATGGGTGTAAGACCGATGACTGCCTGCCACAGATTGCAAGAGCAGAGATTGTGGAACGGACTGCACCAGTTCCAGAGAGGGAGGTCTAGTTCTCTTGCGAGTCCTGACTGGCTCCAAGACTACTGATGGAGCCACTGGAGAAAAGAGGTTTGTCGGAACCAACGCTCTGATCCGACAAACCTGAAGTTTTGTCCTTGGCTTTGGATGACTCCAAAATCAGACCCAACGAGGATAATGTCCTGGTTGACTTATCCTTTTTGCTGGCCGAGCACCCTCAGAAGCATCAAAGGGGCCCTTAGATAAGCCTCGCAAAATCACCTTATTTTCTCTCTCCTGCAGGACCAGAGAACTGAAGGCATGGCACAGAGCACGAGTCTTGCAGGTGACCAGCCCCTAAGCAATAAAACACAGATCATATGCCAGTCCATAAGGGACATCCTTTGACAGTACGAGTAACACTTCTTAAAACCCAAAGGTTTTGACTCTTTAGTGGAATCCTTAGACATGGTATGAGACCAATGCTATACATTAACCAGAATGACACTAACAACAAACAAGTTAACTGACAAAAACTTGACAGACAAAAAAACTTTCCTACTTTTTTTTTTTTTGGAAGGAAGGAGGGAAGGGGGAGAGCCTCTAAGCTAAAACGGCAAACTCCCCAACCGAGGAGAGCCTCTAACTTAAACAGCTGCTCCTAGAAAGGTAGAAAAAAGGGGGAAAAAAAAAGGGAAAAGCCCTTTAACTAAACACGGGGCTGAAATAATGGAGAACCCTCCAGGTTAAATGGGTTCACAAGGACAAGGTAGGCCAAAAGGAAAATGACTGCCACAATAAACAGCAATGGCAGGTTAAAAAGAGCCCTAACCTATGAAGAAAAATACACTCAAGCTCTAACAATATTTTTAACCAAATATTTGAAAATAGACCAAAAGAAAAAACACTTAACCTGAGCCAGTATTCAGCAATCTTGACGCTGCAAGCAGAAAACGAGATCTGGGCAACTACCGCTAGGCATGTTTGGACAGGTGCTAGCCTCGAGCCAGTAAAAGCTCCCGAGCTATAGTATATGTCAGAGTCGGAGCAGAGGATCGGCTCTGAACTCAACCAGCAAGAAAGAAGGTGAGACAGGGACAACATAACAAATTGTTTGGGCAAAATTTGAACTGTCATGCAGGCTTACATGGAGAACTTCATCAAGTGAAAGTAGTCCCATTTTCAAACTCTCGGAGGCCTAATGACTGCACCCGTCTCTCTACTATGAAAAATTGCAAGTCATAGCTGTTCCTAGCAGAGTAGCACAAAAACACTACTGAGCCTTCAGTATGAATCTCTTCACCATCAAAAGCAACAAGCTTTGCACACTGTCAAACCAAGTTGTTCTGCAGTTTTACATTGGCAAATGTTTTTGCTGACATAACATTGCACTTTGAGCTCTATCCATTAATCCAAACAGTACAAAAGATATCATTTTCTGCCTACAAATGTACTACATTGACTGTTTCACCAACATAACAAGTAGGGTTGCAGCTTTCTGATTGATCAATGCCCTCTTTAAAATGTACCTCATTTGATTTACAAAACCTTAAGTGATTCCACTTATTGCAAGAATGACACTGCTGACCAAAAGCCAAGTATTTTTCTCTTTTAGATTCACGATTTCCACCACAATTATGATAGCTTCTAGTCTACTAAGTGGGGGCACATGTTTTGACTTGGCTGACTCGCACTTGTGCTTCACTGGGCATGCCCTGGAATTTGCTGGAAAGACTCAGGGTTTCCCTAAGAACTGTTACAGGACCTGCAGCAGCTGCCATGTGTTCAGGCCTGTTTCTTTTAACCACGTGCTGCATACTGTCAATACAACCTTTGTCACTATACCCGCTACTGTTATTCTCATTTGTAAGCATACTTGTGTGCTCTTCTGTACGCTCGTACATCCAACAAATAAATGGATTATTTAACGTAAAAATCACTGCCTTGAAGCAAATTCTTCAAGGTGTCATTGATACCACACACAAGCCTGTCCATCAACTCTTCTCTCAAGTCACCAAAATCTGCACGTTTAGCCTTGTTTCTCAAGTCAGTTATATATGCTGCAAAAGTTTCACCAGGCTTTTGATCCCGTGTGTAAGATAAGTGACTTAAATATTAGTTTGGGGGTTACACGTCTCTAAATTTATGTTTTAAGCACTCAGGTCTTCCCTTGTTTCAGCTGGCACCACTATATGGCGGTCTTCCCCCTCCCCTGCAAATACAGCAGGTGCATACACAAATGATTGCGGTCTTTCAAAAGCCTCTGAACCAGCTAATTTAAGCAAAACAAATGCCTTTGTGTGTGCGTCTTAGTCAGAAAAAGCAGCCTGTATAAAAAAATCGTATTCCTGCCGAAACATTCTCCAATTTTCTGCAATATTGTTATCAAATACAAGCAGGGCAGGTCTGTGAAATCCTTCTCCCATGCCCACATACTATAGTAAAACACAATGCAAAATGGCCCTTGTAATTATGTACGCACATTCACATACACCAGGTACTTGTAAAAATACTCAAATGCACAATAAACTCTGAAATACTGTACTCTGCGAAATATGCCTTAAACTGTACTTTACGAAATAACTGCAATATTGCACACACTTGCAAACACTTCGCACACTTCAAATACTTTAAATAGATTTAGTTAATGCGAAAAAGTAGCACATCAAAAAATATTATTTTCCCTTTTTTGTACATTTTGTGATTGAATATTTTCAAACATTTTCGGAATTATTTTGAATATTTTTATCAATATGTCACAGTTTTGTGCATTTAGTTTAATAAGAAATTTGTTTTGAGCGTTCCGAGTGCTTCATTTTATATTTGTAGCAAAAGAAATCATGTAAGCAAGTTTTGGTACCTGGAATTGGTTTCTGACCCATTTTGCGAGTCGTTTGAAGATTAGGGATGATCCATTCCTGTATATTCCTCAAACTTTAAATGGTCGCCTCATGGCTGTGACTCGATCTCATTCTGACGCCACGTCACTCTTCTTATGTGCATTAAGATGACATTGAGACTTGGGTGTTCATTTAAGTAGTTTACTGGCAGTAACATTAAGCTTAAACTGACTGACTACATACTTGCATGCTCCCACACTGACTGCTCACTCAAAATGGCACTCTTGCTTGCACAAACTCACGGACTCACTGGAATGCTTCTTAAAGGTATATCACACACTCTAATCTACAGTTGAAACGGTAGCCGATTGGAAATAATTTTCTATATCCACAAAGGAAAACCACTGGTGACATACATTTCACTATGCAGCGATCACTGAAATTCCACCATATTGGCAATGCAGTTTAGAACCCTCAGACAAAATGCAAGACACTACACTCACTTTTCTAAAGTGTCCACTGCCATGGACTCAAGTGCAAAATCTATGGCAGGAATAAGAGTTGGAGCCTTTTTGAATGTAACAACTGAATCTGAAGTGTCTGACCTGGGTGTCTCCAATCAAAATTTGTACTAGAGGATACTTTTCAGCTTTCCAGGACACTTGAGTCACTGACCTACAGAGTCCCAACTTGCACTGGTGGCCGCGTTAACCAT
>NC_056732.1:1667799348-1667944348 GCF_019279795.1 Protopterus annectens
AAGGGGGGTTTGGTAGACCTGGTGAAGGAGAGGAGCTGGTGGCAATTGGATGGTCAACTGTGGGGAGAGAACCAAGAGGCACTAGAAAACTCAAAAGGGTCCTTACTCAAAGGCTTGGCTTCAGGATAAGATGGACTGACAACACAACTGTCTAGTATGATGCATTCAGACTGCTGCAAAGAAGAACTGAACACGGTGCTCCCTAACTACACTTTACCACCAACATCCTGATGCTGGAAGGGGAGCAAATCTGCTATGCCAGGAGAGGCAAGGTGAAAGCTTTGCTATACAGACAGGCCTTTTAGATCCTGCATGCATAAGTCTCAGTAGACAATACTGCACCAATTAAGCACAAAGAACATCCAAGGGCCCCAAAACTATTCCTATCATTTACAAAGCGAAGCAAAAATTAAATTAAATTAGTGTAAAAGAAGAAGAAAAAGTACCTATAAACAAAAGTCACAGCCATGGCTTCTGAACCAAAACTATTCTTAGTAATACATGCGAGAACTTAGATGGACAAAAAAAACTGACAGATTCAGGCTAAATATGGATTACATTTCTCTCCAAATTTCCGGATCTCCATCACTTCCTCCTGAAGACTCAGTCTCAATATCCACCACTGCAAATTCCACTATGCCCCTCATCCATACTCAGCCATACCTCACCCCTCCCCATTCATATTCTGTCTCAAGACATGACACCTCCCTTACTTTTGAGACATATCTTCAAAGTCTATAAAAAAATAAATTCAGGAAAAAAAAAAAAAAAAAAAAAAAAACAAACAAACACAGCATTCATCCTACATTTCTACACATCAGCAAAGCCTCTGGGGTGTCCAGCCCTAAGGTCACAATCTGGCCCTCAAACGTTTTATCTTAAGTATTTCCTTTAACAAACTGCTTTAAACTGAATACATGTTGGACATGGTAATGTGCCCCCCCCCCAAACCTTGCATAAGTGTCCCCTGAGCCAAAAAAGGTTGGACACCCCCTGCTCTAGTCAAACACCAAACACAACTCTTTAATCTCTTCCTGGCCAGTAAAACAGTTTCCTCTCGACTGAAATACTCACCACCATCTCCAAACACTCCATATGAACTTTACACCAATTTCTAACCCATAGCCAGTCTACAAAGTACTTGGAAAACTCATTTACAGATAATTCTACAGGCACTTTTACAAATATAATTTACTTACTGACCCAGCACATGGCTTTAGAATATGCAACCACATGCCAACAGCCATATAGTTACCAGTAAGGCCTTCGCCATGGAAGAAGGATGCCTACATGACAGTATACTTACAAACCTGACTAGAACATGTTCCAACATTCAACATGCAGTCTGGTAGCATAACAGATGAAGGAACCTTTAACATCAAGGATCCCACAAAGTTTAATACTGAACAAATGATCGCCCCAGTATTGTATTAACAGCTCAGTAGGAAAGGAAAACACTAACCATGGTCTAGGCATTGGAATCCAAACCCCACCCCTGTATTCCATGAGAGAGAGGTCTGGGGAATGAACTCAGACCCTCCCTCCCAACATTCCATGCAGTTATCACCGTCACTGGACCAACAAGGAGTTTCTGGACACGTTGCTCTAGGGAGAAACCAATTACCAGTCTTTTTTTTGCTTTCAATTAGGAAACCACCATGATGGTGGATTTTGAATACACAAGCATCCACTACAGGACAAATTATTAACCTAGTACTGTACAACTTAATATGAAAAACACTGACCTATACCTGGGGGGTCAAAGGTGGTGATACAGCTACAGAATTCTGACTGGCTGCCATGCACATGACCGCTCCTGGTGCTGTATTCTGTGCTGCCAATGGGATTGCTAACTACAAGGTGTTACAAGTCAATGGGCCAACAAGCACTACAGTTAAGCTGAGACAGCCAGGTAACAGTGATGGGATGATGCGCTATTGCACAAGCACTATGACAGGGAGATCAGCCTGAAGCCTAAATGAAGGAGGCAGAAATTAACAGCAATCCCTTACACACATTCTATCCAAACTGCACAAGTTCTTCAGTTAGAAGTACTTAAAAGCCGCACACTGACCACATCAATTCCCAACTCAGGGAATATTACTCTTACTACACCAAACGCCCCAGTCCCACAGAGGCCTTCTAAGTACAAGGTGGAATATGCTCTTCCAATCAGCACACAACTCTTCACACAGGATTCAAATCAGAAACAATATTTGTAATTTTATTCCACTCGCACCTAGAGGTGGATAGCCCTTTAACTTTTATTAGAGAGGCGCAGCAGTAACAGTAAAGGCTTAGTAACCTTCCTCCTTTGCACCTTCCCTTTCAAAATGCTAGCTAGCCACTCCTACTTCCTTAAAGCTCAACTGAAAATCAAGTCCGCTTCTTTACTTTTTTAGGAATCAAAGTTACTGTCCAGTCACACTACAATGTAATGCTGCCCCCTCATTTAGCCTTCCATTTAAACAAAGATTCAGTAAAACTGTCCTTGCTAACTAGAACCATCAGTCCCTCAATCTTACAAAAATAAAATTATTCACAGAATTAGACAAAAGCTGGTAAACCACCTTAAACAGAATACTGTTTTTTTTTTTTTTAAATAGTGGATAAATATACCCCTAGCACACCAATGGCATACATGTAGAAAAATTATCCCACCCTGTTCTACACAGTTTCAAACTCATTCTTCCTTAAAGCTGGCAAACTCATAAAATACATAATGTCTCAAATGGTTACAGTGTGTGCCTATGCACTAAACTAGCACATATTAGAATTAGTTTTATTTTAAAAACACTGTGTATACACAAACATTACACAACTTTTACTAAAAAAACTACCACCTGGTTATCAAATATAAATTTCTCTGACTGAAAAGACTTGCACATGCACAGCTCTGCAGGTTCTAAATAAAGCTATAAAAGCAGCAGAAGTATGCGTGTTATACTACAGAAATGAACAAGTCAAAATGCAATATTTTCCTTTGCTTGATACTAAACAGGCATAAACAAGCATTTCCGGTAATTTATTGATAAGCTAATCTATATTTCAAAGCTTAAGTGTGCTACTAATGCAACCAGTGGAACAGAATGTGGTACGGCACTTGAGTAATGAGCAACAGGTCTGACTTACTGAGTTAGTTAATAGAAAACCTACCCTAAAAATTCTGAAAATGCACAATTCATATAAGTCTAAGAGAAGCTGTTTCGAATCTTGGAAGGACCACCTTATTCATAGTGATCACTGGTCTCAGATGTTTCTCAATGAAAATTGATAGGGGTTCAGTTATCCACCCACCCCCAGCAACAATTGGACGCAAAGGTGGATTCCTCAAATTCTTGTGGATTTTGGGCAACCCTTGTATAACAGGTATCAAAGGATCAGACACCATAAAGAATTTAAATGTATCCTCAGATATCAGACCTAAATTAAAGACCTCTATGATCGACTTCGAGACCATGTGGATGATCTTACGCACAGCTATAAGATCTATCTTATGATAGAAAGAGCTATCATTAAGCATTTCAGTCATAAAGGTAATATACTGTTGGTCATCTATCACAACAATAGAACCTCCTTTATCTGCGGGTCTAATACGAATATCTACATTTGCTCTAAGGGAAATTCAATGCCAGTCTTTCATGGACACCAAGATTGAATTTCTTGCCAGGTCTGAAGGAACCAGAGTATTCATTAAAATAATTGTAAATACCATCTTCAGTAAGTTTAGAATATGCCTCGACAAGGGGATGATTCAATGGAATAAAAGAACTTAGTTGCCTACATTCAGGGACATGAAACCTAACTTCATCACTTTGTCCAGTGGAACAAATGTTGCCATAATAATAACGTAGCATTACATTTCTACAGAAGACCTTAAGGTCTAACACTGTGTCAGTCAATTTACTGTTATCAGAAGGGATAAAGGTTAAACCTTTAAACGATTATGTTCATCATCACTCAAACAATGAGATGAGATGTTAATAATCAAAGATTGGGTACCTTCCCCCATATTTTCTTCAGAGACTGACTCTGCGAAGTTTCTCCCGAGAATTTTCTCGTCTGGCGGCCCCGACTCATGGACCTGCTCCGTCTCCCAAACTGTTCGACTCGAACAGGCAACAGAAAAGGGAGATCACCCGGAGAAACCTCAACATGAGGCAAGTTGTCTGACTGATTAAAAATATTAACTTTGTCTTTCTGCCTTACCACTCTATCCAGATTTAGCTTCTTATTATTATTAACACCTTCGGATTCAGAGGTTGTCCTGGTGTCTCAGAGACACCAAGAGATGGTCTACTAACTAAAGGTGCGGTATTTATATCATTCACAGCAACAGATGCCACAACAGTAGAAACAAAATTAAAGGAAGCACAAACCCTACTTTTATTTTCAGAAATAGATTCAATATAAAAAGAATGTTATGTGGTAATCAGAAGTTGGACGATAATGCACTCAGCATAGGTGTTACTCTACCTTGTGGGAAATGTAACTTTTGTACGTATATTAACATTTCTGAATCTTTTTTTCATCCTGACCTTAAAAAAGATTTTGCTTTCAAGGTGAATGCCAATTGTCAACCAATGTGGTATATCTTGCCTGCTGCTCGGTATGTCAATCTTTCTACGTGGGGAAGACTAATCGTTCCCTACGTGAAAGAATGAGAGAACACATCTATAGCATTAGGAAGGGCATTGATTATAATGCCCTTTCGAAACATGTCAGTGAAAGAGGTGATTTACACCAGTTCACATTTAGGGTGATCGATGTCATTCACCCTAGTATTAGGTTAGGCAATATACGTAATACTACAGAATTCAGGGAGAATAATTGGATAATCATCTTAAGAGCACATAGAGGTGCTGGGCTGAATGAACGAGTGTCCATTAAGCCGTACTTAAACGCAGACTGCCGAAGTAGCTTTGTTGTAGGACTGTAGCATTCTACTGATGTTTGTTTAATGGAAGCTTTTCTGGTTCCTTGCTTTTGTTCTGGTTGTATGTTTTTAAGAAGGATTTGATGCTTAATTGGTTAGGCTATTTTATTGGATGTTTTGAATTTTTCAGTTTGTATATATTATTTTTGCTATGCTGTTATTTTATAGGTCTGAAGAAGCATTTTATGTGAAAGTGCTTACCTCTTATTACACGTTTTTATAACTATTTCAGTTATTGCTGCTGTGTTCGCTCTGTCAGTTTTCGTGGATATACGAATGGAGAGATTTACCCCAAAATGAGTAATGGCGAGATATGAATTTGAAATCTCACAGTTTTACAACAGCCAAGATGGTAACAAAGCTTACTATTGCGTAATAATCTTTTAGAACAAGTTATCAAAACCTATCAAGATCCTTAACTCCTCAAATGTGTAAAGCTTTGAGCCCCAAGCATAATCAGCTTCTTACAAAGCAGAGCAGTAGTGAATGACAAATGAGGCCTGTCAGAATAGTTAAGATCTTAAACATGTTTAGGCATCTACTAAATTGTATTTGTATTCCCTCAATGAGAATCAAAATCACCCTTAACAAGGTTTCACATTTATACTTCTTGGCAAACATGTGACAATAAAATTCAAAGGTGGCATTACTAATCTACAGTTATGTCTAGTCAGAACGATTTCCAGTGTGGCACTTTTCACCTAGAGGACTATTCAAGCCCAAAGAGCACCAGGTCACTTTAACACCCTGTTCAGCAGCCAATACTTCTTTTACATCTGCATAATGCAGTCCACACAGACAGAATGACTTTCCTTTAATAAATTTGAGACTTCAGCTTAAGGTTGCCGAATTAAGTAAATCAGAACACAAATTCTCAGGAATGTACAAAGAAAAACAATAAATGAACCTCAGTTAAGTGAACACATTCACCATAGAAGAATTCTGAAAAATTAGAAAGCAGCTTTCACATTCCAAATGTAAAAGTAGAAAGACCATTCCCAATGGAAAACAAACACATTCTCCCTAGCAGGGTCCAAGCTGGTAAAATATTTCTGAAAGCTTGCTGAACCAATTCAATTCAACATGTCAAACCATGGATCCCGAGGAAATGTCAAATATCTCACCAAATACATTTATCTCTAACTTCATCATTCCCTACATACTCTCTTGTTACTCAAATCCCTTTGCAATTTACCACACTGACTCAGGTCTATCCAAATATATTTCTATCAGCCCTGCTATTGTAGTGGGTTTCTTACTTAGTGCAAAATAAGGTACAGATAAGCATTTCCTTCCCTTTGTTAATCTCGGCCTCTCTACTGGTTTTGTAGCGGATACTCTGCTAACTAATATATTTACAGGTGAATACTAGGCTAACTTCCCAGAAAGGCAATTGTAAGCTTAGCCAATTGTAAGCTTAGCCAACAACCAGAGAACAGAATCAACCCCTACATATTTTGTGCCTATAAAAGCAAGAGAGTTTAACCATAAACTCACCCCCTGTCCCACAAATCCAGGCACATGCAGACTCAGTCTCACATAACATCTCAAGCCTTATCCTATAAGCCAATAGCAGCACCAGAGACAGAGTGCAGCATGAAGCAGGCAAGTGAGCACTATAAAAATGAAGTATGACAAAAGTCAGACAGAGCCAAGACCACTTCCACCAAAAGTTTAGATGTAAAAAAAAAAAAAAACGAAACAGGAGGCAGGCAATGCTGCCTCTACCACCCCCCACACGAACAGCACAGGAGTAAAATGCTGATAAAAGGCAATACACCAAGTAGGTAACTGTGCTAAGGAATCCTGTACCAGCTGCAACTGGCCAATCCCAGTGTTTAGAATCCTCAGGTAAAAGTCACTGTCGCAGCCAAAATGTGAGGAAACCAAAGCATGAACCACAAAAGACAAGTCTTCAGAAGATGTATTAGATGCTTAATCCTTGCAAGATTCAACAGATGACAAGATGAAGTCACAAATTTCAGCCTTGCACCTATGGCAAATTACTAGCCTGTTGTGATGGCAAATGCTGGTCTAGTTAACTTTTTCTTTTTGTGGCCGGAAGACGGTCCAGCTAAGAGACTGGTAGTTTTTCCACATAGCTGGCAAAATGTGAATGTAGACAAAAAAAGTTAGTTCCCCCGACGCAAAACGCATTTAAAACACTTTCCCCAGCCCCAAAAAGTAAAACATAACAGTTTTTTTCCACAGCAAATGTAGTTTTTAATAATGTTTTGCAACAAAAGTAAAAATGCTCACTCCTGTTTAAAAGTAGCATTGCAATCAATATAACAACTATTTTAAAGCTACAGAAGTGTTATTCTCACAAAAAAAACTATGCCTAACAACTAAAAGTTAATGTGGAAGTTTTCACCAAAGAGAACTTATCTGTCCAGCCAGAGAACATTGTTAGCAGTCCACTGAGTACTCCTGTGTGGGCCTCAGAGGATCTACTTGGCAGCAGGAAAGTTCTGAAGGATTTGGCATCCAAGAGTTTTTTTAGTCAGCTCAGTTTGAGATGACTAATGGTTTAGGCATGTAAACAGTGCCCTGGAGCTTTGGAAGGTGGCCACCTGTTGCATCCTATTTAGGACATGAACCACATAAGCTTAGGCTGCTGCAGTACTGGTAAATAAGACCACCATCCAGTCAACAAAGAAAGAACGGAGAAAGTAAGACTAACCAATAACATTCTAGGTCAGTGGTTGCACACCTGGGAAGAGCCAAGTGGTATTTTAGAAACTTTGACCAAGTCTTCAGGGAGCTTCCCCATTTTTTTTTTTTTTTTTTTTTTTTTCTTTAAATAGATGTTATGGGAACCTTTACATCAAACTGAACTACCACCAACTCAAGCCATCTCATCCAAAGTACAGGATACTCAGAAATGCAGCACACCCCCCCATCTCGATGCTGCAATGGACAGTAATGGAAATTCATGGATCTGGAGTAAGGGGGGAGGGGTCTTCTGATCTTCCAGCACCAAAGGCAAGTTTACTACATATTGCACCACTGTCACTGATACAAGTATAGCTATCAGTACACTGCAGCTACCTCTCGCCTTCTACAAGTACCCAGTTCTACCCAATACGAAAATGTTTGTTTCATTGTATAATACAGTACACTGGGTAATCACCACAAAAGAATAATACAATTACATATGTAAACTTTCAAATAACATATATTGAAGGCAGTACAAACCAAAACTGACAAGTGAATACATACAAATATATAGAAAAGTTGTGTAAAATCCTGCCATAACCATAGATGTCCTCCTCTTCATGTTGCAGTATTCTTGTTGTGGGATTTTCCGCCTCAGGCGACCCGTACGTCAGCACCAATACAAAAGGTTCAACTTGGCTGTAGCAGCTGCATGTGACGTCACATGTAGGGCCATAAACCAGGTTCCTTAAATGTGGCATCTGCACGGAAAGACCTCAAAACTTTAAGGCCCAAGCAGGAGCGTATGCCAGTGATGTCAGGTATAGGGCCATAGTGCCCTTATGTAGTTTCCATAGGCTCCCAGTGCAGAGAATAGGGTACCAGGAGGCTAAGGGTATGCTGTACTGGGTAATGAAAGAAGGAGGTTTTGGTGGGAGGGAATACTGCAACATGGAAGAGAAGGACATCTATGGTTATGGTAAGATTTTACACAACTATTCTATGTCCTCCTAGTTCTATGCTGCAGTATTTTTGTTGTGGGAGAGAACCACAGCTTAGTTGAAAGGAAGGGTGGTGGAAGAAGAGGTTGATTCCAAGACTCTCTGTAGGATTGCCCCTGGCAAATCCTGCTCATGCTCTGGAGACATTGTCTAGTTTGTAGTGTTTGGTGAGGGTGTGTATGGTGGACCATGTAAGCTGCTTCCATAATGGAAGCAGTGTCCAGACGTTTGATGAAGGCTTTGGAGGCTGCCACTGCTCTGAAGGCTTTGGAGGCTGCCACTGCTCTGGTGGAGTGAGCTTTGATTTCTAGTGGGAGTTTTTTGCCATGGTGAGAGTAACAGAAGCAAATGGCTTTTCTGATCCAGCAGGCCATGGCACTGGGGTGGTATGAAATAGAGTGGAGTGGATTTCCTAATGGACTTTGTTTTGTCCAGGTAGAATCTCAACTGTGTGTACATTCAGGGAGTGAAGAATCCTTTTTTCCCCTCTCCTACCAATGGGGAAAGTGGGCAGGTGAATAGACTGGTTTAAAGACAAATCATTGACTACCTTAGGCATGAAGGAGGGGTTAGTTCCAAGTGTTACCCTGTCCTTGTGGAAAGTCATGCAAGGAGGACAAGGCCATTAAAGCCTGTAGTTTTGACACCCTTCTGGCTGAAGTTATGGCCACTAGCAGGATTGTTTTCCCCAAGTACACATCTGAAAGGTAGCTGTCCCAGCAGGTTTAAAAGGGTGCTGGGTTAGCTTTTCCAGAATGAAGTTCAGGTGCCAGGCTGATGGGATGGATTTTGTTGGGGGCCTAATGTGTAGGACCACTTTTAAGAAAAGCTTAACATCAAGCCTGGCTAGCAGGAGTGGTTCTAAGGGTAGGCAGGCTGAGATTGCAGAGAGATGAACTTTTACTGAAGAGTATGATAGTCCACCTTTTATAAGCAGACACATATAAGCTAGGATGGGGGGGGGGGGGTCTGCAATGCATGGGTCCCTACCCTTGTCCCAACACCATTTTGAGAATCTTTCCCATTTAGCCAAGTATGATTTTCTTGTAGTAAGTTTCCTGACCTCCCTCAGGACTGAAAGGACGTCCTCAGAGTAGTGGTGCCTGAAGGGAATTAAAAGTTTATCACCCACAGTGTCAGTGACAGCATCTGCAAGTGTGGGTGGATGAGAGTTCCCTTTTGTTGCATCAGAAGATCCACCTTGTAGGGTAATTTGTGGTGACTGCCCTTGGCTAGACTGTGAAGTAGGGGGAACCAGTGGTGCCTTGGCCAGTAAAGTAGGGAGTCACCAACAAGATTTTTGGTTTGTGTCTCCTGATTTTCAGGGGACTTTTTGAATCGGTGGAAAGGGGGCGGGGGAGGCATATAGAAACTTCTCCTTCCAAGAGATGCTGAAAGAATCTACTGTCCAGGCTAGAGGGGAGTAGGTCTTCGTGCAGAAGGTCTGCAGTCATCTGTTCTGGGGGGAGGCAAACAGGTCTATTTGAGGAATGCCCCACCAGTGGACTATATCCAGGAAGACTGTCCTGTCCAGCATCCATTTTTGTTGTGGGGAGGATATTCTGCTCAGCGGGTCTGCTTGTTTGTTGTCCTACGAGGGGATGTAGGATGCCTGTAGAGACAGGTCGTGGCGAGAGGCTAGCTCCCAAATCCACAATGTTAGTCTGCATAGGAGGTAAGCTCTTGTCCCTCCCAGTTTGTTGACATACCACATCACTGTGGTGTTGTCTGCAACTATTAGGAGCACACCTGGTAGAAACAGGGGGCTGAAGGTTTTCAGGGCCAGGAAAACTGCTGTCATTTCTCTCATACTGATGTGTTTGACCTTCAGAGAAGGGTGCCATTCTGCTTGAACCCTGTAGGATGCCAATGTGGCTCCCCATCCTGAGTCTGATGCATCTGTATGCATTACCCGAGTAGGAAGTGGGGGCTGAAGGGGAAGGCCGTGATTGAGCTGTACTTGTTGAATCCACCAGTGAACCTCTGCCTTTAGGGAGGGTAAGAGTGTGATTTCTTGTTCTAGGGGATGCTGGTGTTGGGACCAAATGTTTTTTTAAGATACCATTGTAGCTTTCGCATATGCAATTTGGCAAATGTCAGCATAGGGATGGTTGCTGCCATAAGGCCCAGGGTCCTTAGAAATTGCCTTGTAGTGATTACATGGTCTGCAGCAGGGTTTTGAAATGGGAGGCGAGAGAGCTGACTTTGTCTTGGGGTAGAAAAGCCTTCATTAGGTCTGTCCTGATTCTGCAACCCATAAATATATGGTCTTGCTCTGGGGTTAGGGATGACTTTGGGAGCTTGAGGGTAAACCCCAGATTTTGTAGAAGGGACATGGTGAATAGCAGATGGGTAGAAAAGGGTATCTTTGCAGTCTACCAGGATCAGGATGTCGTCTAGGTAGGGATAAATCTGAATTATCTGTGTTCTGCAATGGGCAATGGCAGGGGCCAGGCAATTTGTGAATAATCGGGGGATCACAAATTAAAAGATCCACACAGCCCACTCTCCACACAATTTAAGTGGCAGATTCCACACAGGAAGCACAAACTGCATTACCTCTGCCAATAAAAATGGCAATGGCATAAAACGCTAAACTGGAAATAAGCATATGGTAGTAGAAAAATATTCACGACTTTAAAAGAATCACTTATGCAGTCAGTAATACTACTTACACATGTTCAGCTGACGCACAAAGCTGGCCATGTTGTTATGTTTGAAGTATTTTGGAAGTACCTCTTTGGCAAACCGTCCTTGGTCAAATACATGGAAGCTCTGCCCACTCTGTCACAAGAGAAGAAAACAAGTAAATGTGCAGACATCCAAATCATAATACCATTACGTGCAAATTCAACAACATGCAGTTTTTAAAATAAAAAAACTGCAAACGTTTAACATTTAGAAAACATTTATATTTTCCTTCCAATACTGAAGCACAAATGAACATGAAATGCTACAAGTTTCATAAGGGGTCAGCCATGTGTATGCGTGCGTACACACACACACACACACACACACACACACACACACACACACGCACACACGCACACACTACATTTATAAACATAGTTACAAGGCCCAAGAGCCATTTTAAGCCTAGCCACGTTTACTCCAAATTTAACAAAATACTGCTGACATGTATCAATACCCAAAAGAATTTTATAGTGAAGATACAGGCTTGCACATTTCAACTGTTGATGGACTGCCACAATCCATTAAGTATACAGGCACTAAAAAGGGGGTAAATATGTGGATTTCCCATACACAGTTAATTCTGAACATTGTTAAAGATGAGCCTTTCTTCACATGGACAAGAAGCCTGTATGACAGACAGTGGAATCGGAGACATATCTATCCCTCTAATATGTCCCGTTTAGGTCACAGGTGAGGTTCAGGTCCTTAGAATAGATATTCTAATGCCATTTGTTTTGCAGATGTGCGACAAATCCACAAGTGTGGAATGAAAGGAGGTCTTGTAGGCTAGGCAAGGAGATCAAGTAGAGGGGCAAGCTTTCAGATGGTCCTCATAGAACTTATTCCCTGCAGTGTTTTTGTAACCTCTGTGGTCTCTCAATCAGTATTAGTAAAACTAAGGCCACAGACATTAGGATCACTTGACAGACAAAATTTTCCCAGGCTAAGTGAAGTATCTCAAGATCTTTAGAAGGCAAGCAAAATAAGGGCAGAAAAAGGAAAATCTATACCAGCTACAATGAAGGCAAAGAAAGGCTGGGAAGACTTATTCTCATCGATTACAGAGAATACAAGAAGGTCCTGTAAACGTAAGAGAAGGGCAGAGTCCTAAACAAATCCTGCTGCATGGAGATACCTGTACGAAAATCCTCCTGAAAAAGGTGGCTCTAAAGGAAGACCTGTACCTGGACATAAAACCCAGCTTACTGCACCTTCCAAACGTGAAAGATCACCAAGTAGTTGCTACCAGATATCATCTAGACCAGTACTTAAGGAAAAAATCTCTACATGGAGCAACTAATCTAATGGAGCGAGTGTTAGGTGTTATAAGAAAGCTACATGAAGGTAACCATCTGGCTAAGGTTAGCCTACAGATTTCAAAGCCAAGCTTCCTCTCAGAAAAGGAACTAAAATAGCTGGCTTTTACAGACAGCCTTTCGCCTCTCAATGTAAAGTGGTACAGCCATTGATATGAAGCAACTGCTCCTACCTGGAGGGTTTTAAATGTACATAGTTTTGTGCATTTGTTCTAACTGGAGAGAGAATGGGGGGTCTGAAAATCTTTTTAGTTCTCTGTTCAAGTGTTTGCATCAAAACAAAAAGTCTAAAAATATGTCATATTTCACACTGACATCAGCAAATGCAGAAGAGGTCAACCTACCAAACAAAGTGAACATCTACGACAAACATTGAAAGTACACATTCAAAAGAATGTGTCTTTTATAAAGGGTGGGAATAATGGTTACCCTGTCAATATTTGTAAGGCCATTTACATGTCAAAATAACACAAAGAATAAATCAGAATGTTGAACTATAATACAATGTTGGGTGCAAACAGCAATACTGCATGAGACATCTGGATAGAAATGATCATGTGAATTTTTCAAAAAAGATTTCAGGATGAACGGTCAGCAAAATATCAGGGAAGAAAAAAAAAGGGAGAAATAATACTGAATGCTAAAGCAGCACCAACAGTAAAAAGGGGGAAAAATCAATGATGAAAGATTTATGATAAGGGGTTATTCGTGAGGGAGGACTATTATGCTGGCACGGATTTACTATTTCACAATAAACTGCTATTATGGAGCTTGAAAGAATTTTGGGATAAACAGCGAGTATAACTTACAGGTGAGAGCTTTGAACTTGAATTACAATACATAAACATAAATTAATAAATCTTCACAGCTTCTCCACACAAAGCAAATGCGGGCTTCCCCTTACTTGATGATGTACCACAACACTGCCACACTGTCAGAATAGGTGGCTAGGACACCTTGAGGTAGGGAATTCTGAAATGTCTTAAGGGTAAAAACTGCCATCAGCTCCAAAACACAGAAGACTGCCCTGCGTGTCCACACACCTTGGATAACCTGTCCTTGGAAATACCCACCCTCACCATTAAAAAAAAAAAGGTGCCCATGGTGAGTGCCTCAACTGACTGAGAAGCTGGAAGTGTCTGGCACAACTTGGAAAACAACTGGCTACTGACAACGAGACTTGCAGACTCTACAGGTTTGACCTATCAAAAGCTTGGTTCTGATAATCAGAAACCACTGAGATCGGAGCATTTACTGCCGGACTCTCATATGGCTCCTGACAAACGGTAGCATGGGAAATGCCATTTTCAACAGTCAAAAACATTCCAACACAACATTAGGCAGCAGCTTTTTGCAAATGTAAGAATTATTCCTTGTGCTGAAAAGGCCAAACCCTATCAAAGAAGGTTTTGCACCTTTCCAAATCTAGAGTGCAGCCTAGAAAAGTGAGCAAATGTGTGGAATTCATCTGAAACTGTAAAAGGACTGGAAAGCTGATCAGACTCCTAAACCAAGCAGCTAGTCAAAGCAGGGGAACATTCTGACCCCTGCAGCCTCAAGTTTGCAGCTTCAATAAACATGCATCAGATGAACACCCTGGAAGCTCTGCTGAAACCAAATAAGGCATCCAGAAATCAATGACTGCTTCCACCATAGGAGTACAGAAAGTATCTGCCTCCAACTATAAAAAGTTATCCTGCAGGCCCAAACAGCTCATCTAGTCTTCAGGCACATGTGGAATGTAACGTGACTAGAGTGTCTCCTTGGGTTGTCTAGGCTGCTTAAGTCTAGAATGGTCAGGAGGCCCTTTCACCACTTTGGCACTAAATGGAGACTGGTGTAATACCCTTACCACTTCTTGTCTTATGGTATCTCTTACATTTTTTTTTGCTGGGAGACTGTTCCTCTTCCTGCAGCAGTCTTCTGATGGGAAGGGAATATCAAAAAAGGGAAAAAAGACTGCAGATGTGTGCTGGGGGGGGGTATAAATAGAGACTGTACATTACCATAAATATGGCCTTTATCCACCAGTCTCATGATGGCAAGCCTAACAAAAAAAAGTACAGGGACAGATGCCCTCGACAACCATCTCCACTGTTGGTTACTCAGTCAATGCCTCAGGGATGATCTTGCTTAGCTTCTTACTGAAATCTTGGCAGTCAATCTTGAGTGCCAAAAAACTGGAAACAACACACACACTCACTTTTTCCTGTCCACTTCAAAACATTTGTTTATGAACCAATCCTTAAAAATTGTGCCAATGACAAATCTATCCTTAAAAAAGGAGTGTTGGGGAGAAACGTCACTCCATATATTAAGAAAACATTTTGCTCACCTTTCTTCATATTTTCCAGGGGAGTTCTGACTTCAGGGTCAATGAGGGAGGGCCTTGAAAGGCTGGACATGTAATTAGCTTACCCGATGTCCCTGACCCTAAGCTGAAGTGCCAGCAGAGAACACTACTAGATTTGTTCAGAGATGTAGTATGTCACTGTCAGCTGTAAGGTTCAATATCGATTAACAGCTGTCAATAGAAGTCTAACCTCTGCTTGAAAAGGTCCATCAGGCAACTTTTCTAGGAAAAAGTACCTTTCATCAGCAAGCTCTCAATGGACATCAACCATGTGGGCTACGTAGTTTACAACTCAAGATGCACAAGTGTGCTTCTCAGGGCTATTCTTAATCCGAAGCTGCTCAAAGGTTCATAGGTGTATATTAGATGAATGACCACTAGGGCCCTTATAAGCATAACGCAGATGTGACCTACAAATCTGATTTATATTGGTGGTGATTTACTGACTGCCTCAGTCCATTAGACATAGGATACAGACCAGAGGTGAACTGCTGATTACCAAACTCTGCTTCACATGGATAGGGAGCCTGTTCCAGAGAATGGGAATTCTGAGAAACTCTAGTAGTTTTAATGCCTTTTGTTCTACAGATGTGAAGCTGCATCAAAACAGGGTCCAGGGATGCTCTGTATCCCTGGCAAAGATCACCTCTCAGAAGCTGTACGATACATAGTAAAGAGACAGGACTTTCAGACAATAAGAGTAGGACATTGCTTTTACTCCCCATATTCTTTTAGTAAGAAACCTCTGTGGACGTTCTAGTCGCTGCAGGTGTATGGTCAGGTACATTCCTAACTGGGTATTATACGCTATGATGGGTCTGATGAGGGACAATGACCTCTCTGGACCTAGATACCATGTCTTTGATAAGTTGAGCAACACAGAAGAAATTCTGTACTACTTTGGACACATGCTGGTCGACGGCTAAGTTACTATCTACAAGAATTAACAGATCCCTGACTAGTGAATCAACTTTTCGGGATGTTTTACCAATGACATTGTTACCCAGAATGGTAGACTTCCCAAAACGTATTATACAATGCATTTCTTGGTAAAGAATTTTAAGTCATTACTTCAGAACAAAGCAAAGCATTTGTCTACATTAGACTTTCCCGACGTGTGTTCTCACCTTGGTGGATTCAATGACTGCTCCCAGTTTACAATAATTTCCAAACTTAGTCAGCCAAAGGCCTTTGACATTGGCTTTGACATCTGAGAAGTAGATGACAAAAAGGAGTGGGCCCAGCACAGAGGCCTGGGAGACTCCACTGATGACCAACCTCTTTGTAGGAGGTGGCCTCAATGACTCTAACCTCCTGGGTACTATCAGTGCGCCAACTAGCTATCCGGCATGTTCTAAAAGGGTTTATACCTAGCTCCATAAGTTTGACGACAATGACAGTGGGATATTTTTATCAAATGCTTTAGCCAGAACTCGGTAGGGAATATGCAAGGTTTTCCTCTCATCCCTGCCTAAATGAGGTTTTCAAATACTTCCACCAGATTCAGTAAGCATGACCTTCCTTTGACAAAGCCCAACGGGCATGGATCCGGTATCTTGTGGATAAAATAATCATGGAAATTTTCTATGGCTTTGCAGACGAGACTAGTCAGACTAACGAGTCTATATTTATTTTACATTAATTTGGCAGGAAAGTCCGACTGGACAAGTCCTTTTTCAGCAGAGGCCTGGGGAGAAGCTCCACATAAGACATTTAAGTGTACACAAAAGTATATACACAAGATTCTACATAAAACGTAGAAGAGTAAAGTACATCTTGACAAAATAAAGGTAAATCTACTGCAGAGAATGCACAGTACATCATATAAAGCAAATAAATGGATAAAATATTGAACATTTTACAGAATTAATGCAATTTAACCAGTTTATAGATTTAAAAATCAATGGATGTCATGTAGGAAGACAAAAAGAGAATTGCATTATCCTTTTAAGTACTAATTCCTTAGCTAAAGAAGTGACGGTCTAACCAGGAGTAGTACACTAGCATAGTCATGTGTTGGGAGGTCAGGTTTAAGTACTTTTAAAGTGAGATAAGGAAGTAGTTGATGTGATATGACTAGGTAGAGTGTTCCAGAGTTTGGCTATATACCTTTAGAAAAGGGAGTCTCCTGCAACATTATTGGCTATGGTCACTTTTATCAGGTATTTATTGCTAGAGAGAGTGAAGAATCCTATTACTAGAGTACAAAGTAGTAGATTCTGAAGGGCAGGGTTTTTCTCTGGTTGATTAGAATCAACTAACCATGGCCCAGAAGATTCTCAAAGTAGGAGTTGAGGAAATTCCAGCCAGTTAAGATGTTGAGTGCAGTGCACGGGTGTGCCCTAAAGGGAGAGCCTGTGGCAAGCCTGGCAATTTTGTTACAACAGGACTCTAGTTTTATTAAAATCAGATGGTCTTAGGTTATTGAGAATTGGTGAGGTATACAGAAGAGAGATAAGAAGGTGTGTTGGGCTAGAGCTGATTGAAGATACCGTTTTATTTCTATATAATAAAATATGTTTGTTTTATTTTTTTTTCTCTGCTATCCTTGCATTTTGTGTTGTTCATAGAATTGTGCCGTTTCTTACAAGGTATGCTGCTCTACCCCTGCATTCTCTACCTCAGTTACTTGGTAATCAGAGTGTTTTAAAACTTCAGACCTAATATTTACCTCCTTTTTACTTCCAGTCCCCACAGCAAATGTTTCATCCTACGTCTTGACCAACCTCCGATCAATCCAAGGCTGTCTCGTTGCCCTGCACAGAGACCCTCCGTCGGTGGAACACTAAAGTGCTTTCAGCTACACTAGTGTAGGTTAGAGTTGTGTTTAAATCTGTTCACTAAACTGAAGACTCTCTCCCCTTTCACTGTACATGTGCACTCTACTGATCCCTCCTAACTTTTCTCTTCCTATTGTACTCCTAGGTCAATTACTTAAAACTACTTTCTCTTGGAAAAAGTTTACCTATGTGCCTGCAGCCCATACTTAATTTTTTTTCCCTGTAGAAGCGGTGGCCCTTTTCACCACATTGTACTAGATTAGTAGCAAAAGATTAGTAGTTATTAGGGAGATACTGCACTACACTGACCTGGAATTGACTTAGCTTGATTTTCTGGTTTTCTTTTAAGCATCTGGCCTAGTCCAGTTTTCCTGACTCAAACATTGCATTACTTTGTGCCTACCCCCCTTCCCCCACCTTGAACCTGCACAACTCCCTCCCACTCCTGCTTAATTACAGAGGTATCAAAAAACCTGATGTAGAAAGGCACCATCTTTTGACGTAGCCTTTCTGCCTTGCTTTATAGGAATTCCCAGTAGTGTGCTCGCATGCAAGTACTACCTGGTATTGTTTTTGTTTGTGATTATTGCTATTTTTGCAAAGTTCATCCTAAGGGGATCCTGCAGTGCTTCTACAACCACTCTGCCTCCCCAAGAACTAACTTTAAACGTGTATGTACCCTACTGTAAAATAAAAATATATCCTATACCTGCCACTGTTGTATATTAACCCTGCGTGTATTCGCTAGCAGTCTACCATGATTTCATCTCCCTTTACTCTCCTAGGCTCTTTCTCCCTCCTCTGAGTACTTGTAGCTTACCACTGTACTTCCTCAGTTACGCCACCAGGTGGCATTGTTCAACTACCTATCTTTTAATACAAGCCAAAAGTACTGCAACTGTTCTATTAGTTTATTACTGCCCTGTTTTAGCCCTATTAACACTTACTATATTCTACTAAATTACTATTGCTCTGTTTTCAGCTCCTATCCCCAGTCAACCCTCTGCATCCTTCTAATTTCGCACACACAGTGCCTTATGCCAGTGACTCCTTACCTCTGAGCTAGTTTTCAGCTTCACTGATAACATTTTGGTGGCTTTCTTCCTTCTGCTTGGCTCTACCCGCTCCATTCGCCCTGCGGGTTCACTCTGCTCCCCTACCCTGCCCCCAATTCCCACCGGTCCCCTACTACTCCTACATTTATTTCAACCACTCCCCACCCACTCAAGACAACCATCCAGTCAAAGCCTTCCCCTCTTTGCCCCTCCTTTCATCCACAGTAATTAAATTCATCACTAATTAAATACATCACTCTTTTACTACCCCCCCTCACTCCACAGCTCCTCCTCTCCAAACTGCAAATCCTCCCATATTAAACTACCTTTTCCAACCATGATTTCCTTACTGTTCCTAACACTCTGAACCCCCATCTCCCTCCTACTACTCCTAACAACTCTATACCATGCCAGCTCCTATACGTCCAGCCAGCTTCCACACACTACTCCTTACCATACTCCCCATAACAAAACCATTACCTCCCTCACACAAATAATTTCTTTTTCATCTCCTCCTCTCCGATTCAGCTCAACCTTCTGCACCCCCTCCTCTCCGATTCAGCTCAACCTTCTGCACCTTTTCAATCCTAAAACTAAATTTCCACTACTGCTAAGGTACTTGCTCTTAAACAAATACTACATCCAGAATACCCTAAATCCAAACCAAAACACACTAAAAGAACTTCCTTCAATAATCTCATCTTAGCTGGAGACTTTCACCCAAACCTCAGCCCTAACCAACCCACAAATAATTACTCTCCCATCCCTCTACAATACTCAAAATGTTCACACTCAATGCCCAGAGTCTCAAAGCACATCAGTTTCAAGCATGGCTGAGTCATAACCAACCTGACACTGTAGACATCTCTGAAACTTGGCTCAAACCTCATATCTCTGACTCTGAAATCTTATCCTCCGAATTTCACACTCTTATATGTGACCGCCCAAAGAAAAAAGGTAGAGGCACTGCATTAATCTATTCCAATCTACTTACCTCAATTCCCCTACAAAGGCCCATTCCTAAATTCACCAACGCAGAACTAACAGTTTGCCTATTAAAAATGAATAATCACAAAAGCCACCATCATCGCCCTTTATATCCCAACCCTTGAAGACATACTCAATGGGCCTCAACGGAAATTAACCTTGAGACTTGCGTACTAGGCAATGTAAACAAACATTGACTGAAATAAAAATCAACAGTCCCATACCCTCTCTGTCCATTAACCTCTAACTTTACTCAAGTAACATTCCATCACCAGACCCAATAAAACTAATCCTCCAGGATCCACTCGATTGGATCTTAGCCATCCAAATAAAATTACCAACTCTGGCAACATCCCTGACCATCAGTGACCACCTCCCAGCTTTCATTTACCATGCAACCTCCCATCCACACCAACATCAATATATTCAGACTTGCAACCTTCTCAAACAAATTAACTGGAACATTCTAAAAACCTTCCACTCAAAGCCATAGACCAATTCTACTTTCCTAGACACTCAATTCCCTAGCTCCACCAAGGAAAAATAAAAAAACTAAAACTGCCCCTTGGGCCAGCTAAAGAAACAAAGCAAATTATGCATCAGACACAAATCCTGGAAGCTTTACCAAAAGAATAAACTTCCCAAAACCCTTCTTCAAAATACACAACTCTGTAACTTTGCAAAAAATAAAAAAAAAAACAAATATTCAAAGACAAAAAATCTTACTACACCAAGCTCCAGTCCAACCATCCCCAAAACCTTAGGCTTTTTTGGAACTCCGTAAACTCGCTCAACCCAGGCTCCAAAAATAACCCCTGTCTGGGTCAAAGTAAATTTGACCTCAAACTAGCCTCACTATTTAACTATCAATATCCGACCCAACGAAAACTTTTCCCGACAACGACCCATCTCTCCTACATTCCACCTCAAAGTCCCCAAATTTCCCATGTTTGAGCTTAAACCTGTCTCCACTAACTACATAAAGATTTCTATCCAAACTTAAACCCTGCTCCAATGCATCTGACAACATCTCCTCTTCCTTTCTCAAGTCTGCTGCCAATGGTACAGCTCTCCCAATTAGTATCCTAATTAACAGATCCATAAAGGAATCCTATGTCCCTAGACTCTGGCGTTCCACCTTCATTCTTCCTCTCCACAAGGGAGGCAAAAACACAACATTTCAAACTTACACCCTATAGATCTTCTCTCTCCAATCTCCAAAATCCTAGAAAAATGCAACTTATGCCTTTTCTGACTAAAACCAACTTCTTACCACTGCCAAACATGGCTTCCGACCAGGACATAGCACCATAACAGCTCTACTCTCATTCTTAAAAAAAACTGTCAAGCCAGCCCGAGATTCTAGGAACTTAGTATCCACAGTGCTCCTAGATCTCTCTAAAGCATTCAATACCGTTTCCCATAAGCACCTTCTAAGTAACCTTTCAAAACTAAATCTCTCCCAAAACACTCTTTCCTGGTTCTCAAGCTATAGATCTCAGGCTGTGAAATGGAAAAAGGGCACCTCACCTTTCTTACCCACCCCTACTGGAGTACCACAGGGGTCCCATCCTCGGACCAATGTTGTTTAATATCTTTATCAACTTTCACTCTGCTATTCCTAATGCCAAAGTCATCCAATACGCAGATAACTCTACACTTGTCTGCTCTGCCTCTAACCTCCTAGAACTCCCATCTAAAACTCAGACTGCCTTCTCAACTACCGAGATCTGGATGCACCAAAATCACCTTACTCTCAATGCTAACAAGTCTAAAATACTACTATTCACACCCTCAAAATCTCTCTCTTGACAAAAATTCCTTCCAAGTCCTTAGCCAAAGCAACTCTCCAATTGAAGTTGTTCTCTTTGCCAAACTACTCTGTGCAACTATAGACGAACACTTCAAGTTCGACATCCATATTCAGCAAAATATAAAGAAAACCCACCAAAAACTAAGTATGCTATACAAGAACCACTTCCTCTCTACTTCTACCAGGCAGACTCCGGCCTCCTCTCAACTCCTTCCCTCCCTTTTGTACGGCACCCCGCTAACTAACCTATCCTCTTCCATCACTTCCAAACTTGAAAGCTATTATAACAAACTTCTAAATTTACCACCAAAGCCAAACATTCCACTCATCACTGTGTTACCCCTCCAATCCCACAACTGGTTAGAATTCACAAAATTACCTGGACTTCCTCCAGTTCACTACAGCCCTTCTTTCGTCTTTTTCCCGGTTAGGGGCCGCCACAGCGGATCACCTGTCCGCTCATGACTGGCAGTGGAGTTTTACAGTGTCGAGTTGCCAGCCTGGCACCCAACCTTCCACAGAAGGCACACGCATGCACACACTCACACCTAGGGCCAATTTAGAGTATCCAATCCACCTACAGCATGTCTTTGGGATGTGGGAGGAAACCCACGCGACCACAGGGAGGACATGCAGACCCCGCACAGAAGGCACCCCAGCAGAGGATCGAACTGGAGAACCTCTTGCTGTGAGGCAGCAACGCTAACAGCTGCACCACCGTGGCCGCCCCAACTCACTACAGCACATAGACTAAAATTTAATCCAACCAAATCCCCCGCTCTAACATCCTTCCTCCATACACCCAAATAGAACTCTCAGATCTGAACACCACAACTTAATTACGGGCCACAAATCTAAACGTCTTGCTGGACAACTTCTCTTTGGTAAGAAATGGAACTCTCTCCTTTCCACACTAGGGACAAACAAATACAAACAACTTCAAAGCTCAGCTTTACACCTACCTCTCCAAATAGAAATGTAATTGCATTCTCCCTACCTAGAACTCTTTACCAAAAGCCCCTGGGAGGGTATCCTCCAGAGTTCCTAAGCACCTTCTAGCTGGCTATAACCTTCTATAGCCAACTCCCACATGATCTCTTACACACTGTGTGAAATGTATCCGCACTATATTTTCCACTATGGGCAATATTGCTCACGCTTTGTATTATTTGATATGTATTTGTACTTGTATTTTTATTGGACTGCTGTCTTTACTGTTCGTGGACATATCACATGAGGGGGGTGGCTCAGTATATCTTGTTGGATGGAACAGCATGAGCTTGATTTTGTTGGGGTTCAGGATTAGCTGGACATTATTAAGGCATGCTTCAACTGCAGAAAAAAAAAGTTTCATTACTGATTGTAGTTTTAAGGAAGGAGCAAAGCACATTAGCCCTTGCAACTCCCACTCTAATATCACCTACCCCATTCAACCACTACCTTTCTTTCCACCCCACTAACTACCTTGATTATAACAAGCTCAGATGCTCATAAGCCTAGTACTCATTATACAGCAGGAACTTCTTGTAACATTTGTTAATGTCAGTTACGTACTTCGCAGATAAAGATTCTAGTGGTCTACTGATGTACTATGTTCTTCATCTGTAAATATGTTTGTAATTAATTGCTATGTTAATCAAATTGTTAATTGCTATGTAATCCAATGCAACTGTTTATTTTAACTGTGGAGCTTTTCTCCCCGGGCCTCTGCTGAAAATGGACCTACGTCCAGTCGGATACTCCCGGTCAACAAATGCAAATAAGTAAATTAGTGTGGAATCATCTGCGTACTGAACAAGTGAAGCATGCACTGCTGATGTATGGAGATTTTTTTTTTTTTTTTTACTACTAAAAGTGAGAAAAGTAGTGGACCTAGGATGGAACATTGAGGTTCCCTGGATAACAGGAAGAAGAGGGGAGAGATTTTGTTGCCAATTGTTTGGTGGCACCCAGTTAGATAATCTTGGAACAAAGCAAGAGTAGACTGGCTTGGTTTTACTTCAGAGTGGACAGTCAAAAGTTTACTATGCAAGACCACATAAAAGGCTTTAGACAGATCTAGAAAGATTGAGGATACAAAACCAACATTATTTATGTGACAGTTAACTGTACTAGGTAAAGACAGAGCAATGGTAGTACTATGGAAGGAATGAAAACAGTGTTGAGTATTGGAGAGAAGTGTGTTAGTATGCAAGTAGTCCGTAGTTTGCATGCGTATAGGATTGCTCTAGAATCTTGGACAGGGAGATAGGATGGCAAGTGGCCAGTAATTGGACATCTCTGTTGAACTTCCTCCTTTGTGTAATGGAATAAATTAAATTTTCTATATAGCACGGACTTATGTTCATAAATGGATCTGTTGATAAGGATGAATACTGGGTAGGTGATAGCATTGGCAACAACTCTGAGAAAATCTGCTGGTAGGATGTCAGCAGCTGATGGTGTGGGTTTTAGTTTTTTTAAGCAGTTTCTTTTCATCATGTCAGTTAAGACTGGTTGTAGGAAAAAGGCGTTGTTACAATTCTGTGATGTTGGAAGAACTGTATTAGGGCTGGTGCTTTGCTTGTTAGAGAGGGTTAGAATAGTCTCAGTTAAGTATTTATTGAATTGGGTAGGCATGTTATCTGAATTATTAGTAGTAGTTGGGGAAGGTGTGCTGGTTTTCCTGGCAGGTGTATGTTATTAAAAGCAGACTAAAACTTTTGTGGGGTGCTTTGGTGTTTTATGTAGTCTTTCTCGTCTTGTTTAGTCTCCAAGCTTCATTTCCGAGTTCATGATGCACTTGTTTGGCTGCTTTGGACCTAGCTTTGAGCCATTGTTTCCATGCTTTGTCTCTGGATTTAAAAGCACTGACCTGGTATCTTTGCTTAGCCATGGGGCATAGTTAGACTTTATTCTTATATTTCTGGGGGGGGGGGGCTTGAGGAAGGTAGTGTTAAAGTATTTGACTGCATCTAGGGGAAGTGGCTCAAGTGGTGCCCAATAATGTTTGGAGGTGGATATAAATTCTTTAGGGTCAAAACTTTTTTTGTTCCTCATTGCACAAGTAGTTTGTTTGATGTGTATATACGATGCTGGAGTAGAAAGGTTGGGAAGTAGGTACAACTAGAGTGACTGGATATTAAGAAATAAACCAGATCTCTCCTAGCCAGTATGAAATGCCTGATGGATGACTGGTCAATCCTAGTGGGTGTTTGAATGATCTGGGTGAAGCAATGAAAGTTTGAGATTAGTGGGGTTTTGGGAGTTACAGGCTAAGTGGTCTATATTAAAAACTCACCCACGATTGTTTCCCGGAACAGTGTTTTTGTGGTCCAATGCAGTACAATTTCTAGAGTGGAGATGTTGTTTTCGGGTGCCACATTCCTTTATTATTTACCTGTTTTTTTTAGAGTTAATTTTCACTTTGGTGATTATCACATCAGCATTGTTCAGGTTGAGGGTATTACGATGTAAGGTTTCAGAGTAAGTTGATTTTTAAAATAAGATGGCTATACCCCTCCCCCCTTTTTTTTTTGCCTTTTCTGTCAATTCACAGGATATTAACAAACAGCAGCAAGAATTTCATTACTGCTAATGTCAGGTTTTACCAATGTTTCGGGTAGTACTACAATATCAGAGGAGTATAGGGCGAGATTTGCATGCAGATCATGGATTTTGTTTACCATCTTTCTAATACTGATGTTTAATAGATCAGCTGCCTTTCTAGGATGGTTACGAGAAGTCTGGGATTGGGTGGACATATTGGGCAGGTGTACAATTTATCTTAGGTTTTGGATCAGGGTTTGCATGCAAGTCTCCACAGAGTTAGTTTGGATGCTATATTAAATTGTTTAGGTTAAAGTTTTTAGGACTGTAACTATGTACCTATCGTATATTATGGAGAGTTCCAGGGGAATTGTGAGAGAGTAGGGTGAAGGGGGTGAGTTGAATGGGTGTTTATGTTAATGACTTAAGAGGATATTATAATGTTGCCGATTCAGTTTTGTGGGTAGGAGCAAGAAGTAGTTTGGTAGTGAATTGATTATTTTAGGTTGAAGTGGTAAGAGGTAAAGTGGGCATGTACTGCTAGGATTACTATTATTAGATTGGTGTACAAGTGCAACATTTGGCACAGTTATTGGAAGCAAGCTATTACTGTAGGTTGGTATGAGGGTTGTTTAGAGGGGCTTAATTTAAATAGTGGCAGATTGAAGTGGAGAAATGGGTGTGTTATGGATTCAAGAGGTTGTTAGTTGTGATGTAATTAAATGAGTTTTCTTTGATGACTGCATGATATGAGTAGAGGGAGTGGCTAGTTGAAAATAAATGTAGGAGTAGTGGGGTGGCCGGAAACAGAGCGAGCCCAAGTGTAGCGGGCTGGACCAGAAACCAAGAGGCTATCAAGAAAAAATCTGCCAAGAGGATCCTCAGGTCACTGTAGAAAAATCACAATAATTTGAGTGCTATAGACTTGCTTAAATCTGATGGCATATGCGGAAAAACTTGCTTCATAGAAAAAGTAAACAAGACGTATGGCAGGGTGACAGTAACTGCTAGAGCTTGAATAAAGACCAAGACAGCACTGGTATTAAAATTAAGTGAAACTATCACAGTGAAAGTATAAAAATGATCAAAGTCAAAATGGGAGGGGGAAGCTAACACTAACTTCCAGAGGTGTGCCCACCACAACTGCTACTGTGTTGTTCATCCGTCACTGTCGACGATGACCAAAGACATCACGTCAAGGATGTTGACAGAGTGCGGTGTGTCCATCTGTGGCTAATCAATCCGATGCGGGCTTGGAAAGCTCAGCTGCACATTAGGCACAAGTGGTCATTTGAGTTGGTTGGCAAAGAGATGGCTGTGGATTTACGCAGCTCACGCTTCATCTGTGCCTCTGCGGTCCTGCTCTGCTCATAGGAGATAGCACCTTGCAGTTTCACCAGGTGGGACGGTCTTGCGCTATGATTTCCCAGGAGCCTGGGTGAATACCAAAGCTCTTCAGAGAGACTTTCAACGTATCCTTGAAGCGCTTTTTCTGCCCACCTTGTGTGCGTTTGCCTACTGCAAGTTCACCATAAAACATTCTCTTGGGGAGGCTTGTGTCTGGCATACGTACAAGGTGGCCTGCCCACCTGAGGGCTCTCCTCGGCAGGGTGTAGATACTAGTCCAGCTTGAGAGGGAAAAATTGTGTCTGGAACTTTGTCCTGCCAGGTAATTTTCAGCAGCCTTCTTAAGCAGTTTATATGGAAGCGATTCAGCTTTTTGGCATGATGCTCATAGGCATACAGTAATGTGGGCAGTATAACTGCCTTGTACACCTTCAGCTTTGTTGACAGTTCAATGCCTCTCCCGCAACTGTCCAAATGCAGCACTTGTCTTGGCGACGCGCGTGTCTACCTCACCAATGTTCACAAATTGAGAGAGACAGAGAGCTGCCAATGTATGTAAACTTGTCAACAGTCTTCAAGATTTCACCTTCAGCGGTAATCGTAGGTTCATACTAGGCTATCTGCCCTAGGGCATTTATAAGCCTAGCCAGAGTCGTGTGGCTTTCACCACCCCTTAGGTTGAAGAATACTATACTCATTAGTTTGCCGTGCCTCTGTCCACCAGTGATACAGAGATGATCCCCAGGGTAAACCTACGATCTCCCATCCACTGGTCAAGATTCCTCTTGAACAGAGCCAGCGAGGTGCTCTGTCTCACATGGACCGGGATTCTGTTCCACAGCATAGGGAGTCTCTGGGTGATGAATCTGTCCCTCCAGCACATCCTATTTATATCCGTGTTGAGGTTCAAGTCTCTTGCTCTTGTGGATTTAGATTTTTTGAGGTGGAGCATGTCCATTAATTCAGGATTGGACATGGCCTTGTATGTCAGGCACAGGTCACCTCTGAGCAGACGGTATGCAACTGAATAGAGCTGGAGTTTCTTCAGTCGGGCAGCATATGGCATATTTTTGAGCCCCTTTATCCTTTTGGGGTCTTTCCAATTGCTGCAGGTGTCGGGTAAGATACATTCCGAATGGGGCATTGTACTCAATCATTGGTCTGATAAGTGAAGAGTAAAGGGGAACAATGACCTCCCTTGATCTGGATGGGAATCCCTTCATAATCAGGTGGGCAATGTAGAAGGTCCTCCTAACCACTTTGGCAATGTGAGAGTGTCAAAAGAAAGGTTACTGTCAACTTGGGTCCCCAGGTCCCGGATGACCTCTTCTGTGCTGAATGGATTGCCACCTATGTGGTAACTTGGGGTTACCTTGTTTTTACCAAAGGGTATGACTATACATTTTTTGGCGTTTAGCTTAAGGCCATGGCTCTGGCACCAGTTATCCGTTTCTATGAGACCTCTCTGAAGGATATCAGTGTCTGATGGATTTTCAACTATGGCGCCCAGTTTGCAGTCATCTGCAAACTTTGTCAGCCACAATCCTCCTATGTTTGCCTGCACTTCTGAAAAGTAGATGCCGAACAAGAGGGGGCCCAGGACTGAGCCCTGTGGGACACCGCTTGTGACCGGCTTGGAGTCTGACATGGCACCAGCAACTCTAACCCTGTGGGCTCTGTCCTTGAGCCAGTTTGCAACCCATCTTGTGACATATGGGTTTACATTTAAGCTGGTGAGCTTTTCTATGATACGTGTCGAAAGCTTTTGAAAGGTCAAGGTAGGCTGTGTGAACTGCCTTACCCTCATCAATGGCCTTGGTGACCGTTTCAAAAAAGTCGACCAAGTTCAAGAGGCATGATCTGCCCTTGACAAAGCCGAATTGGGTAGGATCCAATGTCTGTAGGTCCCCTATGTCTTTATTTATGAGTTCCATTATGATCATCTCCATAGCTTTGCAGACCAGGCTTGTTAAGCTTATGGGGCGGTAATTACCAGGGTCCGTAGAAGCACCGCCTTTGTGGAGTGGGACCACAGTTGCCGTACGCCACTCTTTGGGTACGTATCCTGTGGTAAGGCTAAGATTAAACAGCAGCGTTATGTGTGGGTTTAGTTCCTCATGGAGTTCGTGTAGCACACAGCCGGGGACACCATCCGGTCCCATTGATGCTGTGTTTTTAGCTTTAGAGAGAGCAGCTCTCACCTGGGCATTTGAGATTATTGGGAGGCTACACTCTGCTGGGATAGATATTTCTCCTTTTGGGGGGGAGGGAGGGGAGAAATTTTCACTGAACCTATCTGCCAGTATGTTTGCAATGTCTGTGGGTTCAGTGATTTTTGTATCATTTTGGACTAATTCTGAGCATATCTGGGAGATTCCACCCAGATTTCTAACATAGCTAAAGAAGGCCTTATGACTGTCTTTCGAGTCCTTGGCGATTTTTCTCTCAAAGTTGGCCTTGGATGATTTTATGAGTGATCGTAGTTTTTTTACTAGTATTGATCAGAGATGTTTTCCCTTTTAGGGATTTTGCTCTATCTTGTAGTAGCTTTCTCCTCTTGTTGTAAAGTTTGTTTATGGCTGGGGTCCACCAGATCGGGCGCTTGCCTTTGGTGGAAAGGGTCTTGATTTTATTTGGGATTGCTTGATCCATGCAATCCTGGAGGTGCTCGTAGAAAGCATTTGTAAGGGATTCAGCAGCGTGGGTTGTGGTTTCCAATGGCTCACGGGCCTTGAAGGATACCACACCAGTCTTAAGAAGTGTGAAGTTGGCTTTTGAGAAGTTCTTCACTGTGGTTTTTTTTGTTGGGAGTGGGGGCGGGATGTGGATCTCCAGTGAGATTAGTTTATGGTCTGATCTCCCCAATGAGGGATATACTTCCGGTGTGGAGCATTTTGTCCCCATGTTTGTGATGATCAGGTCTAGTATATTTTCACCTCTTGTGGGAATGGTGACAAGTTGTTCCATAGCATTTGAGTTTATGAACTCCAGGAACCTTTGGGCTAGGGTATTGGGGCTTGAGTAACGTTCCCAGTCTATGTTTGGGTAGTTGAAGTCACCCAATATGATGGTGTTTGGAGAGACATTTATACTCTCCAGTGTCTTCAGGAAGGCTGTGTGGGGTTCCTGAGTTTGAGAGGGTGGCCTGTAACATGCTACAAGCTGTAGAGCAGTTTTGCCTATGGTTAATTGCACCTGAATGGTCTCTGATGCTTCGTGAGTTGCCACCAGCCTGCAGGTGTGGGTATCCTTGATGAATATGGATACACCCCCTCCTTTTGTGGTACGGTCCGGGTTTTGGGGCCGGAACACATGATATGAGGTAAAACCTGATAGTGCCGGGGTGCTCTCAGGAGCCTTGAACCAGGTTTCAGTCACAGCACAGACATCGATGTTCTCCATACTGAGGAGGGCTTAGAGGGCATGCATCTTGAGATTTAGACTTCTGGCATTGAGCAGCATTACCCTTAGTTTTTTTCCATTATTGTTTTCTAGGGCGGTGGGTTTAGAATTTGAGCCTTGTCTAAAAAAGGCACTATGGGGGTGGCAAGAGCCTTTGCCAATATCCGGAAACCCAGGGGTGACAGGTGCAAGCCGTCCCTTGCGAAGCAGCGTGGCTTGTCAAGCATGTCATTCCAGGCAGACCGACATTGGATCCCCTTAGAATGACACCAGAAATTAAGCCAATTATTAAAACTGATCATTTTGTCTCTGTATTGTGGCATCATTCTTGGTGAAGGTAGGATACTGCTCAGGGTCAGGGTCATACCAGCCTGGGCTACATAATCCGAGAGCTCCTTTATGTCTCTTTCATGTAGTCCAGGGAAGTAAGTCTCGGGTCATTCACACCGGCATGGACAATGACCGAGTCATACTTGTACTTGCTGTGGAGTGACCTGAGTGCTTGTGTTATGTGGCGGATTCTAGCGCCCGACAGGCAGCTTAATGTGACCCTCTCCTTGTTCAGTCTGGTGAGTGGAACGTCAGTGTGTCTGACTATGGAGTCACCTATGACAAGTGTGTGTCTGGCATTGTGTTTGGCCTTAAGGGCTGTGACTGATTTGCACACTGACTTTGTGATCTATGTGTTGCTTGTGTTATGTCATGAGGTGGCAGTTGTTTGGAGGCCTCTGTTTTGGTAGATTTTTGATCAGTGCCTCCGAGTATGTCTTTGTGTGTTTGATTTGTAGTTGTGATAGTTCTATGTGAGACTGGGTTTATGGTGTGTGTGGTTACCTTCTCCTCCTGTCTGGTTTTGCCAGTCCTGAGTTGAGAGAGCTCAGCCTCCAGTTTGGCTATATAGTTGCATCTCTCGCATGTATTTGTGTTTTGTGGGAGGAGGAGAGGGCTGTCTGTGTACATGAGGCAATTGTAACACTGCCTCAATATTCCCAGATTCACCAGCTGAGCAGGAGAGGACGCTAGCAACTGACCCTTTGACATGCTAGAAGAAATGAAAAAGTTTGCTGTGTAACCGAGTCAGAAAGGACCTATAGGGAAGTGGGTACTCAAGGGGGTTTTAAGCTAGTGAAGTACTTTGTATAATATAGGTTCTGCATACGCCTTCTGCGGTGCAGGCTGATGCAAAACCTCAGTCTTCTTGGTATTAATTGTGAAGCCAAAGTTTCTGCAGGCAGTGGAAAAGCAGTTCATACTCTGCTGCATCTGGGACTCTGTGGCAGTACTGAATGCGCAGTCATCTGCAAACAGGAAATCGCGCAGAAAGTCCTCTTCAACCTTGATCTTGGCCTGTAGCCTCCGCAGGTTTAACAGCCTACCATCAGTCCTGTATCTAATCTTGATGCTGGTTTCTTCATCAGTGCACTTACAACAGAGTAAAAAAGACTATGCCAAGCAAGCCAAAGTGTCAACTTTCATCAGCTCCAAGAGAGCACTCAGCATAGGCACAGCCTGTGTCAGACCCATCCACATGGAGGGCACAGCTAACACTGGAGTTGGCAATACCAAAAGCTTTGGTCCCAACATCAGAACCACAACAGCTACCCATTTATCAACATTAGTCAGGGCAATTTAAGTCATACATAAAGTTTAGCAGAGACAAAAAGGTAGGTCCCTATCTGCCACAGCTGACGGGGTCACACGTGGCTTTTTTATTCAAAGGAGTAACATACAAAAATGTCCCCCTGCGCGTAAGGAGCTGCACGGCTCTCCGTGAATGAACCCAAAAAGCAAAAATGAGCCAGCAGCAAGTAGACTGAGTTGAAACAAAAAGTAGTTTAATAAAAACTACTCAAACAGCATTGTGGCATCCTAACACAAACCGGTTTCGGCCACGGTTGTAAACCTAGCCTTCTTCAGTGTACAGCAAGGAGGCTTGTCAAAATTGCTGTATTTAAACAAGTAGAGCCATACTGATTGTTTATCAGCAAATGTTCAAAAACCTTTTAACCAATCAGCATAAATAATGAAAATTAATACATTCAAAATACATTATGGACCAGAATACATTCAGTAATACTGAAATTAACTATATCTATATATATATATTTTTTTATACATATGTATGTATTCTAGATATTGAAACACCAATTATACATAATCCAATATCCAACAAAGATGTATCATATATGCAAGTCTTTGTTTATAAACATTCATTTAGCCCTGGATTAAATAATGCACCCAATTTGGTTATCCATTTCTTTTCTTTTAAGTTAAGTTTATTATGCCAACCACTCTTATTGGTTCTATCACCAATAATTTTATCAATAATGGTAAAATGAAATTTTGCAGTGCCATGGGTGAGAGTATGTTTGTATAGTGCGTTGGTTATTTTCTTGCATCTAATGTCACTGAGATGCTCAGAGATACGTAGTTTGACTGGTCGTGACGTCTGCCCAACATAAAATGAGTGGCAGGTGCAACAAGCCAAATAAATGGCCCAATCCGTGTTACAATTGGCAAAAAATGTAATGTCAAAAACTGTGTTGGTATTCCTGCTAGTAAACTCCTTGATTTTCAACATGTGCTTGCAATTGACACAGTGGCCACATGGAAAGGAACCTATGAGCTTGTCACCCAAAATAGTGGTTTGATACACCTGCGGTAAGGTGGATTCATAATGATGTTTGTAGTGATTGAAATGGCCAGCCAAATTCTTGCCTTTTCGAAAAGAGAATAGGCATTTGTCAGGAATAATGTTTTTAGTTCTAACATCGGCCTCCAGTATATTCCAATTGTCCCTGATGATCTTAATAAAGTTGTCAGTATTTCTACCAAATGTGGTGGTAAATCTTAATTTATTAGACTTGATGAGCTTCTTTTGATATGTTAATAGATTAGGTCTATGTAGACCAGATGCATAATTCTGAGCCATAGTCACATATCCTGAATTATAGCCCCTCTCAATAAATCTATTATGCAAATCCTGAGCATGATTGACAAAAGTATTATTATCAGAACAATTACGCCTAATCCTGATAAATTGTGATTTAGGGATGTTCTTTGCAATGTGTTTTGGATGAAAGCTGGATGCGTGGAGAATCGTATTGTACTGAGGGAATTTTCTATGAGTTTCAGTTGTTAGGGTGTTGTCATTGTTTCTAGTTACCAAAACATCCAAAAATGTAATTGATTTTTGGTCATAGGTAATTGTAAATTGTATTCCCCATTTATTATCATTCAGATATTCCATAAATTCCTGGAGATATGGAACATCCGATCTCCACACCATCCAGCAATCATCCAAGTATCTACGCCAGATATCAATTTCTGGCAAAAACAAATTATGAGTGTCATCATAGATCATAATTTGTTCAATATATGCCATAAACAGATCTGCATATATGGGGGCAAAAGATGCCCCCATAGCTGTACCTCTGATCTGTAGGTAACATTCCTGGTTGTAGAAAAAAACATTTTTAGTCAAAACATGCTCAGTCAAATTTAACAAAAGAGTATTGAATCCAGGTTGGTATAATTTGGATTCATTGAGCCAAAATTCAATTGCATCAAGTCCACCCCAATGTGGAATGTTAGTGTAAAGTGAACTTACGTCCAAGGTACAAAGCAACCAATCTGAATCCAACTGCATGTCATTTACAATACTCAAAAATTGAGTAGTGTCTTGTATTAAATGATCTAACATGTATTAACAAAGGCTTTAAATGCATAGTTAGGAATTCAGAAAGAGGTTCAGTAATCGACCCCATACCTGACACAATGGGCCTTCCAGGTGGATGTGAAAGATCCTTATGTATATTTGGTAGAAAATAAATATATTGTCTAGTAGGATCAGTAATAGTTAAATGATAGAGTGTTTTTTTATTGATAATGCCATTGTCAACAGCAGAGTTCAGAAAATCATCAATATCCTTTTTAAAAACTGAGGTGGGGTCCAGTGGCATTTTTGTATAATACTTAACATCATTAAGTTGTTTATGTGCTTCAATGTCATAATCACACCAATCTAGCACTACCACTGCCCCTCCTTTATCTGCGTTGATAATTACCAAATCTTTATTACGTACAAGTTCCTCTAGACAAGATTTTTCACCATCAGTAATGTTATTGGACATAGGTATGTCATAGTTATGCTTAAAATGTAACTCATTAAGTACACTTCGCAAAAAGAGATTAACAGTTGGATGCATAGGGGGAGTGAACTTGGAGGTGTGATATTTGAAAGATTCCATTTGTGAGTATTCTGGATCATCTTGATCCTGGTAAAACAATTTTAGGTTGATGAGTCTGCAAAATGCAAATAAATCATTAGTGAATAAATCTTCTGGAACAAAAAAGCCAGGAATGAAAGATAGACCTTTATTTAATAAAGATATCTGTTCATCTGTTAGTGTAGTACTGGATATGTTACATACATTGTTTACTTTTTGGTCAATATCTCCAACAAATTCTGAAGACTGGTGACTTTTTCTATGCTTCCTGCCCCCCCTCCTCCTCCCTCTGTGTTCCCTAAAGGGGATACATAGTTTTTACGTTTGGGGGTGGGGGAATCAATAGTGGACTGTGTGTCAGTATCTGTGCCAGACGAGGTTTCAAAGTCAGTGGACTCAGTATTGTTACTATGCCCTTTTAATATGGGCGTGGGCGTTTCCTTTTGGATTTAGAAAATTGTTTGTTAACATTATGTCCTTCTTGGAATCGGACATGCCTAATATTCTTGAACGGTTGTCCCTTATCATAGTCTGAAAGGTCACGAGAAAACTTTTTGAGTTTTCTTTCTTTCAGAATAGTATCAAAACTTAACAGTTCAGTACTCAATTTTGTTAATAAAGTGGGAAAAAAAGTTTCATTTTGATAATGATTGCATTCCTCAATAGACTTAAGAACTAAAGTGGTTTCACTTTCAATGGTTCTAGTGTAATAATCAGATAGAGATTTCACAAACTTCATTGAGCATTCCTGTTGGATAGAGGTCCATTCCGTAAGTAAATTCTCATCGGGGCTAGCCACCAAGGGCTGTATTTTCACTCTGAGACCCCTAGGGCAAATGCCCTTTACCAAATAGGCTTTTAATAATTTGTGATGCCAAACACAAGATCTCAGTGCCTTCATATTTTTATTTAATGCAGCAAATTGTTGTTCACATTTTTGTTCAGGTTTTAAAGAGATCATATTCCCTGAGACAGTGGTGTCATCACCAATGCCAAATGCTGCAATATCATCTTTGTCCGATGATAGATCCAAAAGTAACTTTTTGAGATCCATAATGTATCCAAAATAGTTCTTAAGTAAAACCACGGCCTGTATAGAAAGATCAAATGATCTAGCAATAATCAGACAATAATGGCAATGCACAATAATACTAAAAGTTAGTTCGTTATAGCCACGTCTGGTACAGGACAATAATGGTGCTTGGATAATAACTTGTGAAGACAATCAAAGATCTGTAGTTTGGCATACAAATATCTAATTTTCATTAAAATTAAAAAAGGATAGTCCCAGTAGTGAAAAAAATAAGACCCAGAAGATAATTGTGTGCTTTAGCTCAATGAAGTGGAAAATATATTTAGATGTAGCTGTTTGCCAAAATACACTGATATTATTCAAATTGTATAAAGCAAGTCATGGGCAGATACTGACTCAATAAGCCAAACTAAACAAATAGTTAGCTTATACTATAGTTAAATCAGTCATAGGGGCTCCAAAATAGTAATATTATGTAGAGTCATATGACTTAGTTCCTAACTGTAAAGATAATAAGCTTCATAAATCATCAATGTCTCTAATATACTGTAGGGAAAACAGTCATAAATCAACTATGTTATTTCAAAATTTGTTAGTATTGACCCTTAGATAGCATATAGAATTGCTCAGGATAAATATTTTTCAAAAGTGACAAATCAATGAAATAATGTTGCCCAGCATATACATAAGCCCCCACAACAAAGAGCATAAAAAGTAAATGCGCAACAAAATGCTAACTAGAGATCATAAATGTAAACAATAGTTATGTATATATATCAATAATTATCCAAATTTCTGAAATAAATCACAGTATAGACAAAGAGACATAATTATTGTTGTTAACAAATAGAAATGAAGCACAGTATAGAGTCCAGCAAAATGACTCCAATTGAAGCTAGAAAAAATGTCCACCTGTATTATAAAAAATAATTAAGATGCAGTCCCTTTTAGACATTTTCTGATGATAACTATCAAGTGACGGAGATGTAGTCAATCCTAATTGCATCAAAATGCAAATGGCGCTGGCCAGGAATAGCCGTAGAAATTATACAAGAAAATGTAGATCATACCCATAAAGAAAATCAAATGTTTGTATAAAGTTGCATCATGAAACAAAAATAATCACAGTAACTCAATAAATAGAATCACAACCCCTATATGTAAAAGGGTTGTTAACCAATGTTCAATAATATATACTGAAGATCAGCCAAAAATGGAAAATATAGATTCCGCCCTTCAGAAAAATATATATCAACTACTTTCATAAAGTTCCACAAGTATGTAAGTCGCGGTCTGTTGAGTCATAGAACAGAATATGGACCCGATAGCTCCAACAGTTAAATCACAATCCCCAGATGTAAAAAAGGTTGTTTAACCAATGTTCCGATGGTGTCTACTGAAGACCAACCATAACAAAGTAGAAAATATAACTTCTGCCTTTATGAAATAAAATATATCAAATGGTTTGATGAAGTTCCCCAAATGTATAAGCAGTTGTCAGCCAATATTCAAACGTTATTCACTGGAAACACCCGCAGCCTTAGTTCTAGTTCGCCACACAAACATTACCGGAGATATATAGATATAGTTAATTTCAGTATTACTGAGTGTATTCTGGTCCATAATGTATTTTGAATGTATTAATTTTCATTATTTATGCTGATTGTTTATCAGCAAATGTTCAAAAACCTTTTAACCAATCAGTATGGCTCTACTTGTTTAAATACAGCAATTTTGACAAGCCTCCTTGCTGTACACTGAAGAAGGCTAGGTTTACAACCGTGGCCGAAACCGGTTTGTGTTAGGATGCCACAATGCTGTTTGAGTAGTTTTTATTAAACTACTTTTTGTTTCAACTCAGTCTACTTGCTGCTGGCTCATTTTTGCTTTTTGGGTTCATTCACGGAGAGCCGTGCAGTTCCTTACGCGCAGGGGGACATTTTTGTATGTTACTCCTTTTCTTTCTCCTGCTGGGGGAAACATGGTGGACTGTGTCGTCGCATTTGCGGCCAGGCGTTTGGTTTACCTATTTGGATTTAATTTCGAATTATTCTTGGACCGTTTTGTATCCTATTTTTAAAAGGGCCTTTGTGAATCCTGTTTTGCACGCAAATTGCCACATATTACCAGAGGAACATCAGACGTTCTTTATTTATACCAACTGCAGTATAAGGGAGATAATCTCCGGTAATGTTTGTGTGTACCATTGGGTGAGTGGTTTACTTATACACAGACTGGGCAAATTACGATCTCGTTTTGGGCTCTTTGAAGCATCTATTTGACATGATACTAAGGAAACCATTTTTTTCAATTAATGATGTTTGTATGTGCGTGGTTTAATTTTCAACATGGCGAACTAGAACTAAGGCTGCGGGTGTTTCCAGTGAATAACGTTTGAATATTGGCTGACAACTGCTTATACATTTGGGGAACTTCATCAAACCATTTGATATATTTTATTTCATAAAGGCAGAAGTTATATTTTCTACTTTGTTATGGTTGGTCTTCAGTAGACACCATCGGAACATTGGTTAAACAACCTTTTTTACATCTGGGGATTGTGATTTAACTGTTGGAGCTATCGGGTCCATATTCTGTTCTATGACTCAACAGACCGCGACTTACATACTTGTGGAACTTTATGAAAGTAGTTGATATATATTTTTCTGAAGGGCGGAATCTATATTTTCCATTTTTTGGCTGATCTTCAGTATATATTATTGGAACATTGGTTAACAACCCTTTTTACATCTAGGGGTTGTGATTCTATTTATTGAGTTACTGTGATTATTTTTGTTTCATGATGCAACTTTATACAAACATTTGATTTTCTTTATGGGTATGATCTACATTTTCTTGTATAATTTCGTTACGGCTATTCCTGGGCCAGCGCCATTTGCATTTTGATGCAATTAGGATTGGACTACATCTCCCGTCACTTGATAGTTATCATCAGAAAATGTCTAAAAGGGACTGCATCTTAATTATTTTTTATAATACAGGTGGACATTTTTTCTAGCTTCAATTGGAGTCATTTTGCTGGACTCTATACTGTGCTTCATTTCTATTTGTTAACAACAATAATTATGTCTCTTTGTCTATACTGTGATTTATTTCAGAAATTTGGATAATTATTGATATATATACATAACTATTGTTTACATTTATGATCTCTAGTTAGCATTTTGTTGCGCATTTACTTTTTATGCTCTTTGTTGTGGGGGCTTATGTATATGCTGGGCAACATTATTTCATTGATTTGTCACTTTTGAAAAATATTTATCCTGAGCAATTCTATATGCTATCTAAGGGTCAATACTAACAAATTTTGAAATAACATAGTTGATTTATGACTGTTTTCCCTACAGTATATTAGAGACATTGATGATTTATGAAGCTTATTATCTTTACAGTTAGGAACTAAGTCATATGACTCTACATAATATTACTATTTTGGAGCCCCTATGACTGATTTAACTATAGTATAAGCTAACTATTTGTTTAGTTTGGCTTATTGAGTCAGTATCTGCCCATGACTTGCTTTATACAATTTGAATAATATCAGTGTATTTTGGCAAACAGCTACATCTAAATATATTTTCCACTTCATTGAGCTAAAGCACACAATTATCTTCTGGGTCTTATTTTTTTCACTACTGGGACTATCCTTTTTTAATTTTAATGAAAATTAGATATTTGTATGCCAAACTACAGATCTTTGATTGTCTTCACAAGTTATTATCCAAGCACCATTATTGTCCTGTACCAGGCGTGGCTATAACGAACTAACTTTTAGTATTATTGTGCATTGCCATTATTGTCTGATTATTGCTAGATCATTTGATCTTTCTATACAGGCCGTGGTTTTACTTAAGAACTATTTTGGATACATTATGGATCTCAAAAAGTTACTTTTGGATCTATCATCGGACAAAGATGATATTGCAGCATTTGGCATTGGTGATGACACCACTGTCTCAGGGAATATGATCTCTTTAAAACCTGAACAAAAATGTGAACAACAATTTGCTGCATTAAATAAAAATATGAAGGCACTGAGATCTTGTGTTTGGCATCACAAATTATTAAAAGCCTATTTGGTAAAGGGCATTTGCCCTAGGGGTCTCAGAGTGAAAATACAGCCCTTGGTGGCTAGCCCCGATGAGAATTTACTTACGGAATGGACCTCTATCCAACAGGAATGCTCAATGAAGTTTGTGAAATCTCTATCTGATTATTACACTAGAATCATTGAAAGTGAAACCACTTTAGTTCTTAAGTCTATTGAGGAATGCAATCATTATCAAAATGAAACTTTTTTTCCCACTTTATTAACAAAATTGAGTACTGAACTGTTAAGTTTTGATACTATTCTGAAAGAAAGAAAACTCAAAAAGTTCTCGTGACCTTTCAGACTATGATAAGGGACAACCGTTCAAGAATATTAGGCATGTCCGATTCCAAGAAGGACATAATGTTAACAAACAGTTTTCTAAATCCAAAAGGAAACGTCCACGCTCCATATTAAAAGGGCATAGTAACAATACTGAGTCCACTGACTTTGAAACCTCGTCTGGCACAGATACTGACACACAGTCCACTATTGATTCCCCCACCCCCAAACGTAAAAACTATGTATCCCCTTTAGGGAACACAGAGGGAGGAGGAGGGGGGGCAGGAAGCATAGAAAAAGTCACCAGTCTTCAGAATTTGTTGGAGATATTGACCAAAAAGTAAACAATGTATGTAACCATATCCAGTACTACACTAACAGATGAACAGATATCTTTATTAAATAAAGGTCTATCTTTCATTCCTGGCTTTTTTGTTCCAGAAGATTTATTCACTAATGATTTATTTGCATTTTGCAGACTCATCAACCTAAAATTGTTTTACCAGGATCAAGATGATCCAGAATACTCACAAATGGAATCTTTCAAATATCACACCTCCAAGTTCACTCCCCCTATGCATCCAACTGTTAATCTCTTTTTGCGAAGTGTACTTAATGAGTTACATTTTAAGCATAACTATGACATACCTATGTCCAATAACATTACTGATGGTGAAAAATCTTGTCTAGAGGAACTTGTACGTAATAAAGATTTGGTAATTATCAACGCAGATAAAGGAGGGGCAGTGGTAGTGCTAGATTGGTGTGATTATGACATTGAAGCACATAAACAACTTAATGATGTTAAGTATTATACAAAAATGCCACTGGACCCCACCTCAGTTTTTAAAAAGGATATTGATGATTTTCTGAACTCTGCTGTTGACAATGGCATTATCAATAAAAAAACACTCTATCATTTAACTATTACTGATCCTACTAGACAATATATTTATTTTCTACCAAAAATACATAAGGATCTTTCACATCCACCTGGAAGGCCCATTGGGTCAGGTATGGGGTCGATTACTGAACCTCTTTCTGAATTCCTAACTATGCATTTAAAGCCTCTGTTAATACATGTTAGATCACGAATACAAGACACTACTCAATTTTTGAGTATTGTAAATGACATGCAGTTGGATTCAGATTGGTTGCTTTGTACCTTGGACGTAAGTTCACTTTACACTAACATTCCACATTGGGGTGGACTTGATGCAATTGAATTTTGGCTCAATGAATCCAAATTATACCAACCTGGATTCAATACTCTTTTGTTAAATTTGACTGAGCATGTTTTGACTAAAAATGTTTTTTTCTACAACCAGGAATGTTACCTACAGATCAGAGGTACAGCTATGGGGGCATCTTTTGCCCCCATATATGCAGATCTGTTTATGGCATATATTGAACAAATTATGATCTATGATGACACTCATAATTTGTTTTGGCCAGAAATTGATATCTGGCGTGAATACTTGGATGATTGCTGGATGGTGTGGAGATCGGATGTTCCATATCTCCAGGAATTTATGGAATATCTGAATGATAATAAATGGGGAATACAATTTACAATTACCTATGACCAAAAATCAATTACATTTTTGGATGTTTTGGTAACTAGAAACAATGACAACACCCTAACAACTGAAACTCATAGAAAATTCCCTCAGTACAATACGATTCTCCACGCATCCAGCTTTCATCCAAAACACATTGCAAAGAACATCCCTAAATCACAATTTATCAGGATTAGGCGTAATTGTTCTGATAATAATACTTTTGTCAATCATGCTCAGGATTTGCATAATAGATTTATTGAGAGGGGCTATAATTCAGGATATGTGACTATGGCTCAGAATTATGCATCTGGTCTACATAGACCTAATCTATTAACATATCAAAAGAAGCTCATCAAGTCTAATAAATTAAGATTTACCACCACATTTGGTAGAAATACTAACAACTTTATTAAGATCATCAGGGACAATTGGAATATACTGGAGGCCGATGTTAGAACTAAAAACATTATTCCTGACAAATGCCTATTCTCTTTTCGAAAAGGCAAGAATTTGGCTGGCCATTTCAATCACTACAAACATCATTATGAATCCACCTTACCGCAGGTGTATCAAACCACTATTTTGGGTGACAAGCTCATAGGTTCCTTTCCATGTGGCCACTGTGTCAATTGCAAGCACATGTTGAAAATCAAGGAGTTTACTAGCAGGAATACCAACACAGTTTTTGACATTACATTTTTTGCCAATTGTAACACGGATTGGGCCATTTATTTGGCTTGTTGCACCTGCCACTCATTTTATGTTGGGCAGACGTCACAACCAGTCAAACTACGTATCTCTGAGCATCTCAGTGACATTAGATGCAAGAAAATAACCAACGCACTATACAAACATACTCTCACCCATGGCACTGCAAAATTTCATTTTACCATTATTGATAAAATTATTGGTGATAGAACCAATAAGAGTGGTTGGCATAATAAACAACTTAAAAGAAAAGAAATGGATAACCAAATTGGGTGCATTATTTAATCCAGGGCTAAATGAATGTTTATAAACAAAGACTTGCATATATAATACATCTTTGTTGGATATTGGATTATGTATAATTGGTGTTTCAATATCTAGAATACATACATATGTATAAAAAACATACATACATAGATATAGTTAATTTCAGTATCACTGAATGTATTCTGGTCCATAATGTATTTTGAATGTATTAATTTTCATTATTTATGCTGATTGTTTATCAGCAAATGTTCAAAAACCTTTTAACCAATCAGTATGGCTCTACTTGTTTAAATACAGCAATTTTGACAAGCCTCCTTGCTGTACACTGAAGAAGGCTAGGTTTACAACCGTGGCCGAAACCGGTTTGTGTTAGGATGCCACAATGCTGTTTGAGTAGTTTTTATTAAACTACTTTTTGTTTCAACTCAGTCTACTTGCTGCTGGCTCATTTTTGCTTTTTTATTCAAAGTACAGCAACTATCACAGGAAATTAATAAAATGTAGCCAGTCACCAGCGGCATATCCCACTGTTCTGTACTAGGCCCTCTCCTGTTCACTATTTATTTCACACAAGTCAAGGCAAATTTAGATTAGGATGTTCAGCGTTTGGCTGACTAAATGTTTGCCGAGGACTGCAAATTGGGAGCCATCAATGAATCTCAGAATGATACGGACATACTGCAGAAAGGATTAATGTGGAATTAATGTAGACAAATGACTGGCCAAAGCAAAACAAAAAAAGCCCCGCAATTATTTTCTTTGGGAAACTAAATTCCCCAGCTAATTACAATATAGACAGCACCCCCTAAGAATAGACCCAGAGGTGCATGACCTGGGTACTTAGGTTGACAGTAATCTGACCTTCGACCACCATCTGTCCACAGTGGTGAGAAAATCCTATGTGGCCCAACTCATAACGAAGGGCATGGCATCCAGACCAAAGGACACCAATTCCATTCTACTATGCCCTCAGACTAATAATAGAGGGCAATGCACACTTTTGCATGTACCTCAGACATAAGCAACAACTGGAGGAACCTCAGAAGGTTCTCACCAGGAAGATAGACAGTACAGAAAACAAGTCCTACATGGAAAGGCTGAAAGCCCTACCACTGTACACTGTATTCAGTCCTCTACAGACTACTAAGGGGCACTGTCTGGCCTACAGATAGTCTCTGAGCCAGCCCTGATTTGCAAATGTGTAACATTTCCATCAAAATGCATGAGAGTAATTCATACCAGGGATCTTAACCTAGCTTCTAACATACATAAATCAGAGAGATAGTTGCATCACTCAGACTACTCCTTCTCTGGAACAAGGATCACATTAACATTAAGCAATGCCGTTCCCTGACCCTCTTCAAGTGCAACCTACATCAATGGATGGGCAACTGTAAAATTTCTCCTAGGATGGTGACCATGGCCCTCATGGGCAGAGGCAGTTGGTATTAGATACCATAGCACAGGCTCATACCTCTGCGAACTTTGTTCACGTAACTAGTGAAAATTGGGAAACTCCGGTTAGATATGCCTACGCTTGTAAGGGCTCTCATGCCATTAGCCTAGTAATCTATGAACCTATGCACATGTATTCAAATGTACTGCATATTTCTTGCAATGTGTACTTCATATATACTCTTTGTTGAACTTTTCTCCTTGGGCTATCAATGAAAAGGAGGATCCAATCCAGTTCTCCTTGGGCTATCAATGAAAAGGAGGATCCAATCCAGTTCTCCTTGGGCTATCAATGAAAAGGAGGATCCAATCCAGTCAGGCTTTTCTGGTTTGTTGTTGTTCTTTCAGCTTTTCCCGGTTAGGGGTAGCCACAGCGGAACTCCGGTCGGCTAATGATTGGCAGTAGATTTTTACGATGCCAGCCAGACACTCAACCTTCAACGAAGGCACGCCCATTCACGCATGTCTTTCAAATGCCACTCGACCACAGGGAGGACATGCAGACTCCAAACAGAAGGCACTCCAGCCGATAATCAAATGGGAGAACCTCTTACTGTGAGGAGACAACACTACCGCTGCACCACCTTTTCTGGTAAACTGCAGAAATGAGTAAAAAAAATATATATTACCCACTCGGATTACATATTTGTCCCTTCTCCTCCAACCTTTGCAATACATTTCTTTTAAATACTGTACAATTTTCCAGAACCCAACTCGTCTGTACCCATTCTGCATCAAATTCTTTGCCCTATCAATATTACACATACTCTGGATGTCTATTCAGTTGCTTTTGGTCACAACCCTTTACAAGGTACCTTTCTCACCGCCAAGTGTTTTTCCATTATTAAGTGTTGTGCTGTTACTCATAAGTTCATTTACAGTGTTTTGGTCATAAACTTATCCAGAAACAGCGATACTTGAATTTCATTGTTCTAAACCAAATCAATAATCCAAATGCACAGCTTCTGTTATCACTCTTGTTGAAACAGAATATTTTTTATCAGTTTAATAATCTTATAAAATATTGCATCCTTCAAAAACTGTTTATATTGTACTTAATTTATGAATCTTTATTAATTGGCTCTCCATTGTAAATGGGACCTGCCCAGATGGGCAGTCCAATTATCAAAATAAGTACTGACAGTTAAGTTCCAGATTTACTCTTGTTCTATTGGTTACACTGCATTAAATAAACTTATTTAATAAATTTACAGCTTAGAATCTTGCATCCTTTGAGATGCACAGAAGTGTTTACATTCTTTACAGAACAGTTGCACCAGGCTGAAATGTCACCTGTTAAACTTAAGTACTGCTCAATACAAGCCTATTAATGTTGCATTACAGTACAGTTAAGTTTATATAACAAATTTCATACGGATATTAAAAAAGAAACATACAGCAAAACACTTTACCCAAAACTTTAAGACTGCATAACACTGCCCCCCCCCCCCCCAAAAAAAAAAGATAAGGCAGATGCGATTTAGAAGAACAGAGCACATTAAACCATTTGCTTAGCACTACACAGTATCAAAGCCAAACAGACCACACCCCTATATATGGGGCAGTGTGTTTTCACACCCCTACTCCAAGAATCATCATCTTCAAGGTCACTGCAGCTTTCAAGTATCCCTGTCTGGGGGAAAGACTGTGCAATAATCTTATCAAACTTACAAGTAACAGCAGTTTTTGCAAACCTGGAAGGTACTACTGCCAATTTCCTACATTAATTCCCTCAGTCAGTCTCTTTTCTAATTTTGCAACTACTGTTTGACAAATTTACCTGGTAAATAAATACCTGCTTGTCTCTCTCTCTGGCTATCTACAAGTACCACATGTAAAGATGAACTAACACCATCACCTTTTCCATAACAAAGAAATTACCAAAGATATATGAAAAAAAAATCAACGTCACTCTCTCAAATGTTTCAGTTTAATACCAGTCTACAATTCTGGTGCCCACTTAAGTCATATCATTTTTAAATAGAAATTGCATCAAAAATAAACGTTACTAATCTTGTTTATAATCTTCCCAGTTTGACAAGCTTAACTGAAGCAAAGGGACACATTTTTGTCTATGAAATCTACTTTCTTTGTTAAATGAAAAACAAACTTAGTATGCCAGTTATCACATTTCAGCACTGATTACCTGATATTATGCATTACACTAATAGATCTACAGCTTGAGGTTTAATTAAGAAAAGTCACTGCATTAGCCTTTCTAAAGTCCCACATTTCTACTGATTTTCCTTAGCGGTTACTACTGTTTACCTGTCTGTGCAATCTGAATAAAAACAGTTCAGAAATCTTGGACCACATTTACTTTCTGAATATTACATTTCAACCAAAGTATACCTTCAAAGAGGGAAGTGGAGTGATCCAAGAACCCTTTTCAGTCACAAGCCAGGACTACTACCAGAACATGGTAACTGCTCAAAGCTCTCAAAATTACCAGTCAGTCTATGCCCCATTCTCACAAACTCCAGGGACCAAGAAAATGAGAATGTGGGTACAGGCAGCAGAAGTTAAATCTTCCTTTGCAGGGTAGCTGGATTCAGTATCCATCATGGAGTGAGGAGGCTATCACTTAGGGAGGCCTTCTAAATACAGCAACAATACCTCAGTGTTAACAGGAGTCAGTCTGGACACCCTGTGAGGATGCCATCCCTTCATCTTAAGAGAGATGCACTAGGCACAGCCCACAAGAAGAAGTCCAGAGGAAGAATGGGGCACACTGATGGGAATTTCTCTTTCAGCTTGCTTAGGAATGCATGAGGATTACACAGGATAAGCTACAGACTGCTGTGAGGGGGACAGGGAGATTTGGTCTATCCTGTTCAGCCTGCTACCACTACAGTTCAAAAGAAAAGTGGTTTAGACAATGATGATCATGGAAAGAAGTGTAAACGAGGTAAAACAGAAGAACTATAAAAAATGGTTTTCATGGCAGCAAGTCACTTCAAGATGCAATCCTCCACAACAGAAAAACTTGCAACACCAGACACAGGAAAACTTGTAGAATTTGGATGGAGAGGCTAGGATAATCAAATTTAACTTCATATTTTCTACGGAAATCTGGTGACATCTTCAGACAGGGAAGATATATTCCCTCAGATGCAACAGCGTCTACCAGTACGGCAGACTTAAATGAAACATTACCGATGCAAAAGGTATTCCACTATAAAGCTGGAACTGGGGAAGTGTTGGGGGGCATCACATCACATTAGACAACAAAAAATATTATATTATAAATTTCAGCATTTTGAATTTTGATCCGTTTTGAAAGCGGTACTCTAAACCAAAAGTGGACACAAGCCTCACTAGTGGCAACCTTTATTCCAAATTCATATAAGCTCCTTCATCCCCAAATAGATAAACAGAGGAGACTTCAGATATAAATAAAATCACATTGCTTTAAATAACATTGTACTCATCACATAACCTTACAATGGGAGTCATTATTAATAAAAATTACATAAGAGCAACCACATAAACAAAACAAATACCTAATGTTAAAAACCATCACTAAGATTCTTAAATATACAATACTAAAAATAAACATATGAAAAATATAAAAACGGAAAATACAAAGAACTACCTGGACTGTGCCTTGACCTTTAATAAGTATCCTACTGCAGCCATGTCATTAAGTCCAGGACAACTCACTGCATTAAATTTTATTTTAAAATCCTATCCACTCTGAAATTACAGGAATAAAATTTCTAAAAATGAATTTCTAAAAATGCCTAATTATTCTGAAAATATGGACACCAACTACTAAAACTAAATTCTTCAGCTGTGGCATCGCCCAAAAAAACAAACAATCTAATCGAAAAAACCTAGAACTGGGAAGCAGCCGGACTCAAGTAAACCGGCAAGTAAACCTAAAGCAGAACAAAAAATACAAACCCTGATATCTTAACTGGCTCTGCAACCAACACAAACAGCCATACAAAACTTCTCTGATCAACTTAAAACAATTGGTGACTCCAGAAATCAAATTGCTACAAGAATGGAAAAAACTGAAGCACATGTTCTGGAAAATGAAATCAAACTGCATCATCTGCAAAAGGAGTCAGAATATAACTCAAAAACTACACATGAAATACAGCAAGTTAAATCAATCTTGAAGCAAACTCCAGAAGAAATAACATAAGAATTCCTAAACAGACAGATCAATCTAATCTTCTAACTACTGTTCACCAGATCCTTGCAATACTTTTCGAAAATCCATCCAAAGTCAAATTATAGAAAGAGCAGAGCAATCAGTTTCCTCACAATCTACTGATAAACCCAGGCAGGTGTATGTCCAGTGTCTAATCAGGATGCCTCTAAAATACTTTCCTTAGCCAAAAAGCAAAAGTCCATTAACAACCAGAATAGCAATAAAATATACCTCTCTCAAGATCTCCCTTTGCCAATTAGGCAGGAAAGACAAAAAAATGTTATCACCCTTCCGCACTTACCTGACCCAAAACAAAATAACGTTTCAAGTGTGTTATACAAACATTCAGTCCTTCCAGCACTTGACACTGAAGAAACCACTAAAAGATAAAAACCGGACTAATCCTACATCAAATATACACCTCGTTCCTTCTGATCCTGTTGCACAGGCCTGGGAGTGAGCATGGCATGGTTCCAGGTACAGAGATTTTTTTTTCACTGATGGGTCCTAAAGCTGTTAAAAATCAAGTTTCCACATGAAACCAACAAGTTACACTGAGTTTCACACTGTATCACCACCCCTGCACTGTTCTGGCATCATGACACTGTTGGAAACTCTCTGTGTTCTGGCTGAAGTGCGATTCTAAAACAATCTGGAAATATATCGCTGATTGAAAGGTTAAAATACCAAGAAATATACTTGTCAGGGTTCTTCATTGTCTTAATTTTGCCTGACTGAATTACTTTATATATTTTCTGGCATAGTTTTCTGTTTCTCATCTGTCCTGAGAACAGTTTTTCCCCCCTCCCTTCCTATTCTTGTGGTGTTGTTATAGTTGGTGGCTTTGCAGTTGCCCACCCCTACTGTGAATTTGATCTGGGACACCCCTCCCAGCCTGGTGTTCACTCTACTTCATAGGTAGGTACTAGGCTTATCGGCTCTGGGGCCTGTACAAGCCCAGCCAAAAAGGTACCCTGGCTTTTGCCATCCAAGAAAATTATTTTCCTGTGCCACTGTCGTGCAGAACCACAGAGGTGATCCCCGGGTTAAATTTCCTATCCCCCATCCAATCATCAAGATTTTTCTTGAAGAGTGCTAATGAGGAACTTTGTTTGATATAGATAGGTAGTTTATATTCCAGAGTATGGGAAGTCTCTGGGACAGGAATCTATCCCTCCGGCATGTTCTGTTTATTGTGGCGACAAGGTTTGGGTCCCTAGAGCGTGTAGCTCAGAGGGATTGGGATTTCTCTAAGTGGAGCATGTCCAACAGCTCTGGGTTTGACATAGCTTTGTATGTTAGGCAGAGATCACCTCTGAAGAGGCGATATGCGAATGAGTAAAGCTGGAGTTTGAGAGGGTCTGCGTAGGGCATCTGTCTGAGGCCGGTAATCCTCTTTGTGAGGTATTTCTGCGGCCTTTCCAGTTGTTGCAAATGTCTTGCGAGGTACATACCAAAAGGGGCGTTGTACTCTATAATGGGTCTAATGAGTGATGAGTAGAGGGGAACAATTACCTTTTTATCTGGATGAGAAACCTTTTGTGAATAGATGTGTCACGTAGACGGATTTCCTGACTACTGTAGCGATGTGATTTTTGCCTCTACTTAATACAGAGAGAACATCTGAGAAGGCCAACCCACGTAGGTTCTTAACCTTGAATTTTTCTTCTGCTCGTCCTTCCTCTCTCCTTGCACTTTACTAAAAAGAAAAAAAAAATTCACTTTATTTTACTTTTGCCTCTTCTTAAAAAGTACTCTATTGTATTTACTCTGCTCCATTTATTACTGCTTGGTAGTAACCTGATAAATTGTAACTGTTATTCTAAGCCTTTTAGTTTAAGCAATTGGGTTCCAGACAAGTTTTACATTAAGAAGATTTGTGGTCTGCACTGCTGTGGCAGGACAGGTAGCTTACATCCTTCTAAGTTGGGAATTGCTGATTGAAGGCTCAGTGTTTGTTATTCTAAACGTGTATTAGTTTCTGGTTAAAGCACTTGGGCTTCAGGCCAGTTATTTTTCATTAAGGAGGTTTGTGGTCTGCACTCTTGTGAGGATAGGCTAGATTCTGCCCTTCTGAGCTAGGAATTTCTGGTTAAATGCTTATTGTGCCTGCTTATTTGAACAGTTTATTTCTGAAATTGGTGCGCCTTGTTTGCTGTAGCATAGACTAGATTCAGGCATCCTGAATCTAGCTTTGTTTGTACGTCTTGAGCACTGAGCCAGGCCATCTTTTTTGGAGAAGATTCCCCTGCACCCTAGTGGCAGGAGTGTGCAGTTAAAACTTGTCTGATTGAAGACTGCTGGAACAGGGCTCAGTTTTTTAGCTTTTTATTGGTTAATTTGTTTAAATCAGTTTGCTCATTTGCTACTTTTTTTTTTCCAATATAAAATACACTTTATGCATCTCCACTTATCTAGGGTTAAACTATTCTCGGTGCCATAAACTCTGCTCTTCAAATTTTCCCTTAGAACTAGCCAGTTTTTTAGTTTTAGCACACAAATCTGTTTCTTCGAGCTCAGCACTTGCTACAAATTACTACAGCACTCAACTTTCCTCACTTGTCTAGAGGAAAACAGTTTAATACTTTAGCATGTCTAAAGGTCAGCTCCTGGTGTTTTCTCCTGTCTACCTTGCTAGAGAGTGTATATGTTGCTTACTATCCTGTACTACTCCACACTCTGCGTGCGAATCCTTTATAGCTTGGACAGTTGATACAAGAATTTTAATTAACATTAAACTGTATAGTTAGAACACTACCCGTATTTGCTACAGTGAACCTAGGTTGTGCATCTATTTCCTACTTCAAAACCTCCTAATGTACTACTGCTCTAACTTCCAAAAATAACCCAAAGGATCATTTTATAACATACCATTGTGACATTGCTTAGATGAATTTTAAGTACAATTGTCTCTATTTTTTTATCTGACTAGGACCTTTATGTTTGCCTTACCCGTTTACTCTGTTTTCCTTACTACTTTGTTTTCTCTCCCCCTTTGTGTATCCAGCTAGTCAACCTGCCTGTCCTGAATTAGGGTTTGGGAACCTGACCTACCAGACGACCTTGAAACATTAATTTAAAATAAAATTCCTGCTGTCTCTTCCTAGGTTAAGGAATAGAGGCTAACTTCTTCCTGAACTCATCCCCTCAAGGATAGAAGGAAGTATGTTATTTGCTGTATGCTAATTATTTGTTGTACACAATAGGTGCAAAGGTACCCTTCCCTGCCAGGACAACCAGTAGCCATATTCCTCTCTACTTCTTTACCCCCACCCCTTCCCCTCTTGTAGCCTCTGTATTTGACTGCACTATTTCCCTCCCTTACTCCTAGTCCTCTTATCTCCCTCTAGGAGCTACTGTAGCAGTATAGTTTTGCCCACTAGATGGCACCCTTCTCCTGATACTATCGTATATCTAACCAACTGCTTCATATTAGAAGCACTCAAAAAACTAGCTTTTCCTTATTTTATTGTAGTCCCACTGTACCCCTTCAAATTCACCACCACAATTCAATTAGTTATCCTTCCTCCTCATACTTTCATTTAAGTCTACTACCACCTTTACTCTCCTCTACCTTCACTTACTGTCAGCAGTCAGCATTTCACCAATTGTTTTCATAGGATTCTTTTTTTCATCCTTCACCTGGTTCTTCCCGATCCGTTTGCCCTGTGGGCTCACTCCACTCTCCACCCCCCAAATTCCACCCACCCCCAGTGCACCTAGCCTTATACCTCTAGCCACTCCCACCTCCCCATTATCCAATCCCATCCCACAACATATTAAAGGTATTCCATTTTACTATACTCCTCCTACTTTACTTTATATTCTTACCTACTCTCCACCCTCTACTACTTCAGCACTATGCCTACTTGTCCCAAATCAACTCACCTCAAACCCCTACTCCTGTTCTTAATTCTGCCTTTCCTTCCCTATGTCGTAACTGCCTACGAACATCTTAGCTTTACTGACTTCCAGCTGCTCACAAAAGATACTTCCTCATCATCCTCATCAGCTACTCTAAATCACATCAGCATTACTTCTGTAACTACCTCCTCCCAAAGTATCAGAGAGTCATCCACATTAGCTATAAACACCACCAAGTCAAAAGAACACATAACATATTGAATCTTACTCTAATTCACATACCTAGACTACACCTTCACCTCCTACTCGATGGCGACATTTATCCCAATCCTGGCCCTTCCATTTACAAACCTGCTAACCCAGATTAACCCCCTCCCTCTCTTTCACACCCCTACTAGGCCTCCTAACTCCCTCTTCATATCTCATTTAAACATACGAAGTGTCAATAATAAAGTGACTCACCTTCATGCCCTACTGGATGCACATGACTAACATTCTTTGCCCATCCGAAATATGGTTAAAACCAACAACCCAAGACTATGAAGTCACCCCTCCTGGGTATAGTATTTTAAGAATGGATCGCCTTAACAGGAAGGGCAGGGGCGTAGCCTTATTATACAAAGCAGGCCTCCAAGTTACTTGACACTCACCCACCTTCTGATAACAATACTAAGATTGTTATCACTAAGCTACAAACATTAGTAAGTCCATCTACATTATATGCCCATATCTTCCTCCAGGTAATATGACCACCTCCCTTGAAAATATCCTTGGCTGGCTATCCACAAGAAACCATTCTCCTAGGCGACTTGGACTGGAATACCTGTAATTCCAATAATCCATCTAACTACATAAACCTATATGGCTTCTCCCGAACTATCACTTCACCTACTTGTATCCATAAACCTACCAAAGAAACCCTAGACTGGATCCTTATAAATACTCTATCCACAACATATATGACAGGTATCCTACCAGCTGACATTAGTGATCACTAACTTTATATAATTCGACATAAGAGTATTACCAGTCCTTCAACTTTTAGAACTACTCGTTGCAATAAACATTTTAACCCAGAACACTTCCAGAATTAACCGAGTGTATGCAACTGGTCACCCTTAAAACACCTCCAACTAGATGAAGCAGTGGCATACTTCAACTCTAAGTTCCTTGAGATCTTGGACTTCCATGCCCCTTCTCGTACTCTTAGGAACAGTACCAAAACTGCTCCTTGGCTTATGAAGGAAACTAAGCAAAAGATTCTACTAAGAAACAAACTTTCGGGCCAAATGGCGTACCTCTAAAACCCCATCAGATCATCTAAAATTTAAACAGCTTAGAAACTCAACTAAAGCATCAATACTACTGAAAAAAAAAAAAAAAAAAAAAACACATTTCAACTTCAACAATCCAATCAACAAAGTCCACAAAAATTCTGGTCAGGTATCAATAGACTCCTACATCCAGGCAACTCTAAAACACCAACCCCATATGGAATTACCAACGACACTCCCAAACCAACTCCCAAACTAATTGCCGATTCCTTCAATACCTTCTTCACTGAAGCTATCCAGTCACTTGCTAACTCTCTACCTCCTGTATCCTCTAATCTTTCTTCATCCTTAAATAACTCACCACCCACTTTCCAAGTCCAACCTGTGCCTACATCCCTTACCTGTACTCTCCTTCAAATACTTAAACCCTCTACCCCCTCTGCTGACCTTTTTGACAAATATCTTCAAATATCAGCTACCCTACATCTCTATCCTAATTAATAGAACCATCACTGAAGGCACCATCTCATCCATCTGGAAAGTCTCACATATAATTCCCCTACACAAAGGTGGCAACTCAATATAACTTTCTAACTACTGTCCAATTGCCCTACTCTCTCCCACAGCCAAAATCATGGAAAAATGCATACAAATCGGCAACTGCTAGACCACCTCCTCCAAAATATCCTTTTATCTAGCTCTCAACATGGCTTTCGACCTTTCCATAGCACCACTACAGCCCTCCTATCATTTTCTGACCACATTAACAAAAAACGTAACACTACCACCCTGTCCTCTGCTATCTTTATAGATCTTTCAAAAGCATTCGATATGGTTAACCATCACCTACTACTGAACATACTTAAATCCCTTTCACTTGATAATGAAGCTCTACAGTGGTTCAAGTCCTACTTCGATAACAGGCAACAGGCAGTGCTTTGGGACAACACTATCTTCTCACATTCCTGTCTCCCTTGGTGTACCACAAGGTTCTATTCTGGGCCCTCTTCTATTTTCTCTATCTTTATAAACGATCTATCCACTAGTATCCCACATACTATATCCATTCAACACACAGATAACTCCACTTTAATCTCCTCAGCTACTGGGCCATCTGAACTGCAGTGCCTCACCCAAAATGCCTTTGAGCTTGTTGAGGAATGTTTTTTACAGCGTTGCCACCTCCTTAACCACAGAAAGGCTGAACTATTGCTGTTTACTCCCACACTCAAGTCCACCCCACTTCACTATTAAATCTAAAAATAGTACAATTGTATCCCCTGACACTACCACTAAACTCTTAGGAGTGACAATTGACCACAACCTTAACTATGATACTCATATTAATCACCACAATAAGATCAGTTAACCGAAAACTAAGCTACCTCTATAGAATTAAACCCTTCCTTACTCCCATAGCTAGAACTACTATTGCCCAGACCCACCTCATCTAAACACTCTTTTATGCTTCCCCTATATATACAAATCTTTCTAAAAGCAACCTCAACAAGCTGGCAATCTCCTACAATAATACTGCCAGATTTGCCAACGGCTCCAGAGTTAGATCTCACCACTGCCAAAATCTGAATCAACTGGGTTGGCTGGAACTGCAGAATCAAATTCTATTTCACCAAACTATTACCCATAAAACCCTTCATCATCCAAGCAACACACCAATTCTCACAAGTCTAATCTGCCCATATAAAAATCTTACAAACCTACGCTCTGCAAACAAACTACTCATTACTACTCAAAAACCTAACAATAAAGCAGAATTCCTTTTCGCTAACACTGTAGGCAAAAGCTGGAACCTACTTCCTAGTGAACTTGCATCTCTTTCTTCAACTAGACTATTTAAAAAGAAATTCAAATCATACCTTACAACCCACTGGCTATGTCCCTGTACTAACCCTGACTAGAGTATCTCTCACTGTTGGTCTTTGCTAACACCATTTACATCTCTCTTCCTGCCACTTGGCCACTACCTTCTAAGATGACTTATTGTACCTAGGAACAACAGAATTGGGCATCTTACTGTCTTATGTACAAGTTATTACTCAACAAATTCTTCCAATCCTATTATTAAGTAGTATGTTCTCCTGCTCGTGTTTATCACTTTGCTTTGGATATCTACCACACACTTCTAAATCCTGTTTTCTTCTCACAGTGAAAAAAAAAATTGTGTGTGCCAAGTTACCATGGAACACCTATTATGGTCTTACAAGTTTCCTGTAATTTATGTTTAATGTTCTGTTTGTGCATGTCTTATGTGGAGCTTTTCTCCCCAGGCGTCTACTGAAAATGGACATGTATCCAGCTAGACTAGCCCGGTCAACAAATGTAAAAATAAATACCTGATGAATCTGGGCATCTTGGGGCAATGCAGCAATTGTCTCATGTACACAGACAACCCTCTCTTCCTACCACCCAACACTACAACCTGTGAGAAATGCACTTATATAGCCAAACTGGAAGCAAAGCTCTCTTCACCAGGAGAAGGTAAACGCCTGCACCACACCACACTCATCACACAGTCCCTCAAAACCTACACCACTAAAACACAACACACACCTACATTTGCAAAGGCTCTCAAAAGTCTGCTCAAGCAACACAGACCTCCAAAGAAAAAATGCGGGCAACCTCCACCCCAACACAACCCAAATGAGACACAGCCCACAAACTCAGTGTGCCACTCAACCACAGTCCATACGGCGTAACAACGTACCCAACACTCTAGTGATAGGTGACTCTATAGTCAAGCACACTGTTCCACTCAAGGAAAAAGTTATTGTCAGCTGCCTGTCAGGTGCCAGGATTGGCCACATAACACACGCACCCAGGTCACTCTACAAGTACAAATATGACACTGTCATTGTCTATGTTGGTGTGAATGACCCGAGACGTACCTCCCTTGTCTACATGAAAAGAAACATGGAGGAGCTCTCAGATCTTGTAGCCCAGGCAGGTATGACCCCTAGCCCTGAGTAGCATCTTGCCATCACGCAGAATGATACTCCAGTACAATGACAAAATGATCGACTTCAACAATTGGCCAAGCTTCTAGTGTCATTCCAAAGGGATCTAGTATCTATCTGCCTAGGATGACATGATTGACAGACCACGATGCTTTGCCAGAGATGGCCTGCACCTGTCACCCTTGGGATTCCGGATACTGGCCAAGGCTCTTGCCACCCCTATAGTGCCTTTTTTATGCAAGGTTCAAATGACATTCACCACCTGTGGTACAAGCAAGCAAAATCTGAGGGTAATGCTACTCCATGTTGGAAATCCAAACCTCAAAAATGCATTCACTCGAGGCACTCCTTAAAATGGAGAACACAGACATCTGTGCAGTGACAGAGACCTGGTTCAAGTCTCCAAGGAGCACCCCTGCATTACCAGGCTACAATTCATATCGCACCTTTCGGCCACCTAACCTGAACCAAAACTCTAAAGGCAGAGGCGTGTCCATATTCAAAGATATCCACACCTCCAGGCTAGTTGCACAGCATAATGTATCCGAGATTATCCAAGTGCAACCAACTCTGGGCAAGACCGCAATCCAAATTGTAACTTGCTACAGATCCCCCACCATGCCCCAAGATTTCCACTCCTCATTTCTTGATACACTGCAAAACATTAAGGTACAACCCAACACCCTAATAATGGGTGAATTCAACTACCCCACCAGTAACTGGGAAAACTGCTCATGTACCAACACTTATGCTCAACGTTTACTAAGAACAGTTATAATGGCATTATTAGATGAAAAATTCCACAAAACATAATTTCCTTTCGTTTGCAGAATTTGAAGTTAATAAAGATGGTTGTTAAAAAAAAAAAAAAAAAGGGAAATTGGAGAGATACAAATAAAATGAAACAAGAATTAAAAAAAAATCTATTTACCCTTTAAACAGCTTTATGTACTGCTTATATACGTACAGCTTTATGTACTGCTTATATACGTACAGCTTTATGTACTGCTTATATACATACTATTGTTATTAAGGACAGTCAGTCACAGACAAGCTAAATGTTTATACATTAACACATTCAAAGTCCAAAATGGAATACGCAAAGCAACACTGGAGAGAAATCAATTTCATAAACTTTAATCGTACTTTGAGTCTTTGACTTAAGAATAGGGTCATTTCCCTGTCATGTATTAGGCATCCAAAAGCTTTGGAAAAACAACAATTGTGCATTTCAATACGTAAACAGAGAGATGTTAGACAAATGCAGGACTGCTGGTTATCAGACCCTGGGGGCAAACTGTCTCTCAGACACCATGCTCAAACCAACATGTAATCGTGTGTGCGTTGGGGGGGGGGGGGGGGGGCAACTAACATTAAATCTGTTTCTTTAAGACTTTTGACTGATTTCGGTAATCTCCCACTCTGACAACGGATTACTTACCACCATACAAGGAGTTTCAATGAATGATAAAAAAATGTAATTGACAGCTCTCCAAGAGCTGTTAGGAATGCACGCGCATGCATAGATGCGGACATACGCATTGGAAATTAACGTTTCCGTCTACACACATCACTTTAAAATATAGCCATATGATTTATTGCAAAAGCATTGCTTTTACAGTTAGACAGGTGGGTGTGTCACCACCCATGTAAGTAAGTGGGAGTGTCTTTCTACCCAAGGATTCCAATTAACGCAGAAATGTTTAAAAACAAAAATTAAAAGCCAGTCTTTACAGGCTTCATTCTGATAGGAAGATTTATTTTTCCTTCGGTATCAAAGTCCAAAGGGAAATAGATCTGTCATTTCCACTGCGCCACACCTCCATCAACTTTCGCCACCACATAACATGGTAGTATTCTGCTTAATCAACAAGTCCCATAACCAAAAAACATACATTCTAAGAAAAGAGAAAATGCATACATACAAAGTACCAAGAAGTATATTCTAAAATATAAATGATTCACACAATTCAAACGTGACTTTAACTAAAATATCACGAACCACGTCTTCTACGTATGGATTAGTCAAAATGGTATAATTCCCAGTTTCTATATTACAAATTCCAAATGCATGCACTACACATTTTACAAAATGTTTTGATCGGGAGATATTACTACCCAGTACCCCCACTCACCGGGCTCCAGCAGATAAGAGGGTCAGTATCAGGATCCCCCACTAACGTCCACAGTTTAGTTAGAAAGGCTGGCACATTTCCAGCCGAGACCCCACCAGACATTTCCGTTATACAGCTCCCGTGGGCTGAGGCTCCCTCCACAAGGAGCTCCAGAACCACAAGTAGTTATTGATCTTGATTGTATAACGGTCTTTCCAAATACTACCACCACTCCAAGAAACACAAGACTGAAGGCCCTTGCTTTGCCTTCCAATTGCTCGGCACTTTGTCAGTTTCACAATTATAAGCCAGACGGTAAATCGAACAACGAATAGATGCTTGACCTCCCTAAACAAGATTCACAAAACTGCAGTATTTCCCAATAACTGCGTCAACAACTCTCAGAACCTCTCAAAACAGCACGGTCGCCGCCATTTGTATGATGTCACTACAAAAAGAAGAATCGCAGCTGTTGAATGACGTCAGGAGGCATTTATAGTTAAATATTTGGACTTATTAATTTGGAGTTATTTTCTACTTCTTGGAAAGTTATTTGATGACGCGAGACACAAAAATTACCATAACGCTGATGTTGATTGTTTAGTGAAAGAATGATATAGATATCCTGTACCACCGAGAGTAGACGTCCGACCTGTGACCCTTGAACCTTGACTCAAAAGGAATCCGCGTGGTTACTGTGTTGGTATCTCAGTCAGTGAAGTGAAAAACTATTGAATACGGGAAAATGACCGGTGAAAAAGATGTAAATCGGCAAAGAAGCAATAAAGTAAAAAGAGATGAATCAGCATCTAGAGAAGTTCAAGTGCAGCGGTTGGAAGAGGAGGATGAAGTAAGGCAATTGCATTAGATTATTTTGTTTTGTTATAAACAGATGATATTTTTTTTTCCATACACCTTTAGTGTAGAAGTCACATTTTCAGTTTACTAAGTTAAACAGTTGTAGTTTTGTATAATTATAACGTGATTTAGTTGCAGTTCCTTAGCTTAATTTAGTATACAGAGAAAATGTCCCCTCCCCCCAAACGTCAGAATGTTGTAGGGTTACCACCTATATGGCAACTAGGTTTGGTTTTGTATATGGTTAATGCAGTTACTCTACATACAATGAACTGGGTTTGATTCTAACCTTTGGTCACTGGTTATTGATTGATTGATTTTATGTTACCTATGATAAGTTTATCTAATCCTGGGTCATCTTTGTGGTCTTTTGTCATAGAGCCTCTGTCTGTTATCATTTACACATTTTCAGAAGCATAGGGCTCTTTATGTCTCCCATTTTGCATTCTCCACTGCAATTAAAATCATGCTTTTGATCCACTCAAAGTGTTTATTTTCTTTACGTTAGTATTACAGCACAGGTTCACGAGTGGTTATTCGATAGAGGATGTGGTTGGCTTGTGAGTAGGTTGGCCCATGCAGCATCCTCACCATATCTCCAACTGTCCCTGTCTGATTTTGATGCAGATTGCTATGTTTCTTTTTATCCCTCCTAAAACCAGTGACACATGGAGAAAATGTGGTGAATTGTACTTCATAACTAATGATGGTGATTAAAGTTCTAAACTTCTTTTACTTCAGAAATGTATATTTTTTACAATTTTTTGACTCTATCATTCTCTAAGTATAATAGCACTTATAAGTGTCCAGATTATTTTTGGATTTGTCCCCGATTTGTTGAGAGCTGTGATCCTCTCCATGTTGCCCCATTAAATAAGGGGTTGTGGAGAGAGCCCTGGGAAATATTACTGTTACTTATCCATTCATCCAGGTTGTAGTTGAAGAAAATTAAGGGACTTGTTTTGTTTTAGTATGACGTGGGAGTCTTCCAGGGAACTGGAATTCTGTGGGAGACCTATCAGTTGGTTCTGTTTGTTGCAGTGAAAGTGTAGGTTTTTAAAACTTATGTTATGTTTGATGAATGTCTAGAAGATCGCACACCACAGGGTAATTTTGAAATGTGTAAACTAAGCAGAGATCACACTCTAGGAGTCGGTATGAGGTGGAAAATTAACAGCTTTAAGTTTTTTGTAGGGTATCAATTTAATTTTCCTAGTGATAAATTGTTTGGAGTTTGGATCGTGTGTTTGGACAGGTGTTTGCTGAACAGAGCATTATATTCTATTCTGGATGTAACACAGGAGAAGTAGTGAGGGGTGATAATATTCCTGGGTCTAGAAAAATGCCTTTTAATTGGCTAAGGCTAAGTGCTCTGTAAGCATAGTGGACAAAGGAAACCTTGTAATCTACAAAAGTGTTTATATCCATAATGATGACTGTATCTACTTTGAGAGGTGTCCTTTGCATGGTGGATGATTGTGTACTCATGTTTTTCAAAGGATATGATACCGTCCTCTTAAACGTGGCACTATTTGTTCATGTTAGCCATTGTAGTGGGATCCAGGAGTCCTCCTGAGATTCGATGATGGCTTTGAGTTTAAATCTTGGACAGCCAGTGATGCATGACATCAAAGGAATGAATATCAAATGGGAGCAGTCCCAGTAATGAGCCAGAGCACTTTTAATAAGCTTTTTAGTGGTGAGTGTATAACTGTTCCAATTTGGTGGGTTCAAAGACGTAAATTAGATTAAGCAGCTAGAATCTTCTCATTGCAAACCTGCACTAGTTTGAGTCTAGGTATTTTATGCTGCCATTACCACTGTTTGTTTATGAGGTCCATGGTGATGTTCCGTTATTTTACAAGGTTTGGGAGGTTTAGTGATCTGTAGTTGCCAGGACTGGTGTGGAGGCCACAGTTGTGAAGAAGGAAGACTAGTGCTTGTCTCCACATATCCCATTTTGACATTATTGAAAATCAGATCAGTCAAACTAAATATAAATTGGTATATAACTTGTGGGATAGCTGTCTGATGGAAAATATCAAATCTGGCTTGAGGGCACACTGTCCATTAAAAGGCTCATTACAGTAGGGTTGAGTATCTGCATCAGAGTTATTCAAGATCAGGTATACCTTTAATATCATTTTTGCATTTTATTATACAGTTGTGCACAAATGTCTGCATTTCTGTGTAAATTATTCTGTTTACTGCAGTGTGTGGTATTTATTACAGGCTATCAGTTCTATGACAGTTATTAGTCACTGATGGGGATTCAGTAAAGCTTGCATGATGATTTTTATCATGTGCTCATTGTGGTCCGATGCTCACACAGGCATGAAAACTTTTACATTTAGAAAACTCTGTGTAGCGGCTTGCAAACTTTTATGCCATGCAAATTATAACATAAGTAGCTGAATTTCATGTTAATGAAGCACATCAACATGGTGCACTGATTCAACAACCTCTACAGCAACTGTGTAGACTCCTTGTTGGCCATGTATTCCAAAACTTTCGAGTACAGCCATGGAAAGGAGCCTACACAGAAACAAGAGCAAGTAAAAGCTCTTTTGCACAGAACTGTCCTTAACATGTAATACCACACGCATTCTGACCTAACTACCCAAGATGGATGGTAGAAAATTAGTGCAACAATCATAATTCCTTTTTAAGTGCCATGGCATAAATGCAGCCTTACTCCTCCACCCCCAAGTGAAGAAGTAGTGCAGGCTGCTAAAGTGTGTAAACCTCCATGAAACAGAATATTCTGCTGTAATGTATGTATATGCAGGATGTAACTGATAGATTACAGTATTCCTCTATTACAGTATTGGACTCCCGTGCAGTCTCCCTGCCTACACAGTTACTAACAATGTAGATTCCGAGCTGTCAGCACGGTGAAGATGTAAATGAGGTCGAAACTCATTAGAATTGTTGAATCTCAAAAAAGAGTAACCGTGTAGGGACTTTCACTTCATGTAGGCACTTCCACAGTGTTCATGTTGAATGCATGGCAACGGTGAATGCTGACATCTGGGGGGGTGTCAGGTTACACTGGCAGGGGTGAACATGTAGGGCTCTGAAGGGTGAAAGTGCATGTAAGCCGTGCACAATAAGTACGTTGTGTGTCATCCTCTTTTATTGTTTGTTAAAATGGATCAGATCTGTCCCCATTAATTTAAAATTTATTCTTTAATTTTCGTCCTTGTCCGCTCAATGAGGCGTTTGGAAACACAAGAAAGAGGAATGAATGGCAGGTTTTTCTGTGTTATGTAACTGTTCCTGAGGCAGCACATGTATGTGTTACAGCTGAAGTATAGATGGCCCTGGGCTCAACTCCAGGGTGTGCAACCTTTCCTTCATTTCTTGGAATATCATGTAAACATGAACCATAAAAATGGAGGACATATCAATTTTGCCTATGCTTATCTTTATGCGAAGGTGCGTGGAGGTGCGCATAGCACACTAGTGAGCAAGCAGCAGGTGTATTTTAATAGATGCTGTTTATAGCATAAGCAGGTGAATTGCATGTTAATAAACCAATTCAACATAGTGGAGCTGTTCAGTAATGTATAAAATATCCATGTAGTCTCTCCAACCTGGTTTTTCCTTTTATCCTTAAATACCATTGGAATAGATACAAAGAAGTTTTAACTGGTGTAATTTTAGGGGCTGCTGCAGCTATTCTACATCTGCATTTGCTAGAGGTTGAAGCCAAAGCTGCTGCTAACGCTAACAGTAGACCTAGGCCAAGAAGGAGAGTGTCCAGGCCCAGGGTAACTTTCAGGTGCTACATGAACTGGAGATTGTAGAGTACTACAAGGTGGACAGGGACATATTACAAGAACTCTGTGAGCTCTGCTGCCCTCAACTCAAAGCCAGAGCCAACTGAGGAGAACCCATCCCAGTTTAAACTAAGGTATGTGTTGTTGTTTCTTTCGGCTTTTCCCAGTTAGGGGTCGCCACAGCGGAACTTCAGTCCGCTAATGATTGGTAGTTGATTTTTACGTGCCGAGTTACCATCCCTGATGCACAACCTTCAACGAAGGTACGCCCATTCACGCATGTCTCCACGCAGAAGACGCTGTAGCTGAGAATCGAACCGGACAGTGTCTTACTGTGAGGCGACCGCTACCGCAGCACCACTGTAACCCTTAGAATATTGGCCACTGGTGCTTTCACAGACCGACTGGGGACATGATGGGTATTTCACAGGCATTAGCCTCCAGGATCCTCCACCAGTTTCTGGATGCTATGCTCATACATGCCAGTGAGCACATATTTTTTTTCTCCATAGTTCTGAAGAGAGGACCAGCAATGTGCAACTGTTTCACCATGTAGCGCACTACCCTGAAGTACTGGGTGCCTCAGATTGCACTCATATTCATAAGTTCATAGGTGTGTACCAGGCTAATGGCCCTGGAGCCTTTACAAGCGTAGCCCATAGAACTGTCCTGGCATTGTGCCACCTGACATACACATTTAAGACACAACCTGGTGAGCAGGCTGGAATTTACATCAACCTCAAGGGATACCACTCCATCAACTGCAAAGTAGTATGTTATGCCAAGAGAATTATCTTGCATGTGCATGCTTGCAATCCTGGCAGTTATAATGACTCCCATATCTGGCACACATCACAACTGTACCAGATGTTTGCTAAGGGGGACATCCCACAGGGTCATTTACTTGGGGATGCTGGTTGTGCCCTGGAACCGTGGCTGATGACACCCATCAGAAGTGCACCCCCCCCCCCGGAAGAATGCTACAATGAGGCACACCCTCAACCTAGAAACATCATTGAGTATGTGTTTTGTGTTTTTCTGAAGTTAGGGTTCTGGTGCCTAGTTATATCTAGTGGAGCCCTGCAGTATAATCCATGCACATGTACACAAATATTCAGAGTATACATTATGCTCCACAATTTGATCCTGTGGAAACAGCTGCAGTAGGATCAGCAAGGGAAGGGACATGCATCCCCCCCACCAATGCCTAGGTCACCCCATCCACAGTCAGAGGAGGACTCTGAGGAGGAACCTCCAGCTGCTGTCCCTGTAGGCAGACATAGGTGTGCTTGGTATGCCCTTCTTTTGGCTAAGAGACTATGCATAGCATATTAACTGACCACCAAGGGACCCAATATCTTTCTCCTACTTCCATACATATAATAAACTTTATGCTAGACAACTCGCATTTCCTTTACCTCCCCATGTATTGGCTGTGTGCTGCTTGCATCAGACAGAGTTGGCCTTGAACTAAGGGTGTGTCATCTGCTACATTTGCAAGGTAAGTCCTGAACCTAGATTGTATTCTTTAATAATATTATGGCATATTGTTGTATTTCCTAAGTTGGTACAGTAAGCAAGTGGTGGATTTGTACAGAAAATACCTTAACATGTGGCCATACCACTCAATCTCTTAGAGTAAGAAATCTGGACAAAGCCATCAATAAAAGTGGGGCAGTTTTTAAATAATATCTCTTACAAACTTTAGAAACTTGATAGACTAACAGGTTTTGCATTAACATTAATTTTCTGAAGGGTATGAAGTCTGAAACTCAAATGGCTGTCATTTTCTTACTTGATTCTTTAATGATTAGCCATGAATTTGACAGAACTGAATAACGGACCAAAAATTTTAGGCAAAAATATGGACATTCGGCAAAAATCTGTACATTTGAGAGGTATGCGTGACACTAGACACTTAATACCTATATTTGCCCATTCGCAATTAGTAGGCCTTAGGCATAAAAGATTCACACAGTCATATCTCTGAAAAATTCTAATGTTCACTGTGTGATGGTAGGAGGTACTGTCAGCTATGCCAGGAGAAGTAGGGGCAGTGGATACGTAACATATGCCAGCACAGCTAGCTGAATTTTGTAAAGAATTATGCCAGTTGTATATCAAACTGATTTGTGCTTGTGTTGAAAAATGTGGTTGTAAAGCTGCTTGTGTTAAAAACTACCAACAGTGTGCTGTGACTAAACAGAAAAAGAAATGCACTTGTATACATTTAAATAATTACAATAATTTGTTTTAACATTTAAATAATTACAATAATTTGTTTTAACAGAGGATACTAGGATTGAAGAGGTTAATCTCAGTCCACCTGAAATTAAATTACTTAGCCTAGTATCAACCTATGAACCTATCTGCCCTAGGGCATTTATAAGCCTAGCCAGAGTATGTTTGGCTTTTGCAACCCTTTTAGATTAGTTGACTGTGCTTCTGTATAGTAGGTCACAGAAGGTAGCCCTTTTAAGGTTTGTTTACTGTACCTCTGTCAAGCAGCGACACAGAAGAGATCCCAGGGGTAAACTTGCGATCTCCCATCCATTCAAGATTTCTCTTGAAGAGGGTCAGTGAGGGGCTCTGCCTGACATAGATTGGGATTTTGTTCGAGTGAGGGGAGCCTCTGGGATATGAATCTGTCCCTCCAGCATGTCCTTTCTGTGCTGAGGTTCAGGTCCCTGGAGCATGTAGCTCTAAGAGATTTCCTGAGGTGAAGCATGTCCATTATTTCTGGGTTGGACATGGCTTTATACGTCAGACGCAGATCGCAGATCGCCTTTGAGTAGGCGATATGCAACTGAGTAGAGCTGGAGTTTCTTTAGCCGAACTGCATAGGGCATCCGTTTGAGCCCCTTGATCCTCTTGGTGAGATACTTTTGGGGTCTTGTCGGGTAAGGTACATCCCAAACGGGGCATTTTACTTAATTATGGGCCTGATAAGTGATGAGTAGAGGGGCACAATGACCTCTCTTGATCTAGATGTGAACCCTTTCATAAGGTGGGCTATATAGAAGGTCTTTCTAACCACTTTGACAACGTGATTGTCAAAGGAGAGATTGCTATCTACTTGGGTCCCCAAGTCCCTAATTACTACTTCCGTACTTAATGGATTACCACCTAATGTGGTAATTTGTGGGCACTTTGTTTTTTTCCAAAGGGGATGACTATGCACTTTTTGGCATTTAGCTTTAGGCCATGGCTCTGGCACCAGTTATCCATCTCTGTGAGACCCTTTTGGAGGATGCTTGTGTCAGTCGGAGAGTCGATTATAGCACCCAGTTTGCAGTCGTCTGCGAACTTGGTCAGCCATAGTCCACCTGTGTTAGCCTGTACCTCTGAGAAATATATACCGAACAAGAGAGGTCCCAGGACTGAGCCTTGTGGGACACCACTTGTAACTGATTTAGAGTTTGACATGGCACCTGCTATTCTGACCATGTGGGTTCTATCCCTGAGCCAGTTTGCAACCCATCTTGTGACATAGGGGTTGTAGGCTGTGTGGACTACCTTCCCTTCATCTATGGCTTTGGTAACTGTTTCAAAGAAGTCAACCAGGTTCAAGAGGCAAGATCTGCCCTTAACAAAGCTGAATTGGGTAGGAGCCAGTGGGGTTCCCAATGTCTTTGTTTATGATTTCCATGATGCATTCCATAGCTTTGCAGACCAGGCTAGTCAGGCTTATAGGGCGATGGTTTCCGGGGTCTGTTGTGGCACCACCTTTGTGGAGTGGGACCACTGTTGCTGTACACCATTCCTTGGGAACATATCCTGTAGTAAGACTGAGATTGAACAGTGACTTTATATGAGGGTTTAGTTCTTCTTGGAGCTCATGTAAGACGCAGCCCGGGACACCGTCTGGTCCCACTGATGCTGTGTTTTTAGCTTTGGAGAGGGCAGCTCTCACCTGTGCATCTGTGATCTCAGGAAGGCTATACTCTGTTGGGATAGACATTTGCTCTTTTGGGGGGGGGGGGGGGGTTTGCACTGAACCTTTCTGCCAGGATGTTGACAATGTCTGTGGGTTCAGTGAATTTTTTGTCATTTTGCACTAACTCGGAGCATATCTAGGAGTTGCCTCCCAGGTTTCTGACATCACTAAAGAAGGCCTTCTGATTATCTTTAGTGTCTTGTGCAATTTTTCTTTCAAACCTGGCCTTAGAAGATTTTATGTGAGATCATAGTTTCTTGCTAGTACTGATCAGTGACGCCTTCCTTTTTTGGGGATTTTGCTCTGTCATGTAGTAGCTTTCTCCTTCTGTTGTATAGCTTATTTATGGCCGGGGTCCACCAGATAGGTCTCCTGCCTTTGGAGGAGTGAGTCTTGGTTTTATTTGGGATAGCATGCTCCATGCATTCCTGTAGGTGTCCATAGAATGCTTTTGTAAAGGATTCTACATTTTGGGCCGTATTGTCCACTGGCCCGGGGGCTTTGAAGGATTCCACCTCAGTTTTGAGAAGTGTGAAGTTTGCTTTTGAGAAGTTCTTCACCGTGGTTTCCTTGGCTAGGGGTGGGGACTGAATAGGGATGTCCAGTGAGATTTGTTTATGGTCTGATCTTACCAATGAGGGGTATACCTCTGGTGTTGAACATAGAGACCCCATGTTGGTGATAACCAGATCCAGTATGTTTTCCCCTCTTGTGGGAGTGGTGACCAGTTGTTCCATAGCATTTGAGTTTATAAATTCTAGGAACCATTGGGCAAGGGTGTTTGGGCTTGAGTAGTTTTTCCCAATCGATGTTTGGGTAATTGAAGTCACTCAATATAATAGTGTTTGGAGAGACCTTCATATTCTCCAGTGTTCTCAGGAAAGCCGAGTGAGGTTCCTGTGTTTGGGAGGTGGTCTGTAGCAGGCTACAAATTGAAAGGCAGTTTTGCCCACTGTTGCACATGGATGGTCTCCGAAGCTTCGTGCAGTGCCACTAGCCTGGAGGTGTGGGTGTCTTTGATAAATATGGTACATCCCCTCCTTTTGTGGTTCGGTCCAAGTTTTGGGGCCGGAAAGCATGGTATGAAGTATAGCCTGGTAGTGCTGGGGTGCTCTTGGGAGCCTTGAACCAGGTTTCTGTTACTGCACAGATATCTATTTTCTCCATACTGAGGAGAGTCTCGAGTGCGTGCATCTTGAGGTTTAGACTTCTGGCGTTGAGCAGCATTACCCTTAGTTTTTTTTTTCTTTGAGTTGTCTATGGGGGTGGGTTTGTCTTTTGAGCCTTGCCTAAAAAAGGCATTATGGGGGAGGCAAGAGCCTTAGCCAGTATTCGAAAACCCAGGGATGACAGGTGCAAGCCATCCCTAGCGAAGCAACGTGGCTTGTCGAGCATGTCATCCCAGGCTGACAAACACTGGATCCCCTTTGAGCCTAGGCCATAAAGATGTTATCTCACAGTTTTGAACAAAGTCAGAGACACAATGTCTGTAAGAAGCATGTTAGTCTTTGAAGGGTGAGCAGAAATGTTAAAATTATTTTGAATTCCAGAAACTGCACCAAATCTGAGTAAAGTGTGTGTGTGTCAGCTACTTGGAGCAGGGACATGAAGCACTGGTTTCACAGAGAGAGTGGTGGATGACATGGCTTGGACATTCCGCTGAAGACTTAAGTCTGCAGCTGTGCCAGTGGGGAGCCTTAATGGGGACCGGGAGAGAGACGGGGAGAAACCAGTGTGCTCACTGTGTGCTCTTAAGGTAAAGTGTGATTGATGCAGAGAGCTGTATCTGGAAGTAATGGTTGTATCCATTTTTGTTCCAAGTGAATGTCCCTCTCCAGTGTCAGTGGTGAGGATTCAGGCTCCTTGATTTGTAGACGTCACACTTATTGGTGGCAGTGATGGGATTCAGGCTTCTTCATTACTATCCCAGAGAGTGGGCGTCTCAACCTGCATGGCCTCAGTTTATCACCATACCTTAGTACTGGTAAATCATTGAAGACAGAAGTTTGAAACTGCTATCTGTATTATCACTTTCTGACTTGTGTGTGTCATAACAGTAAGTGAGCCTTGTTCCCCTCCCAAAAGAGGAGTGTACCCTTGTTCCTGTTCTAACAAGTAACTCAACTATGTTACCCCCAAAATAACAGTATATGTGTGTTTGTGCCATCCAACCTGGACTTCATTTATTGGCCAATACAGATCATATTATTCCCAGCTAATATCTTCTCACATGTTAAGGCCAGTGGTACAGAATGGCTTACACACTGCATGTGTTAGATGACTGATTTGTGATCAAGAGACACAGAAAGGTAATACAGAGCTGTATATTTGTAAGCATAATTGACAAGTTGTGTGATCATTAACTGCTCTATGTCCAAATATAGTGAAGACAAATGTACAAATCACAGGTGACTGTTTGATAGCAGTATACATACTAATGCAGTTGGTTCTGTGACTTTCCATTTTGTTGATGCAAAGCTGTTTGTGTGTTCAAGAGAACTAGGGCATCCCTCTTGTTTTCTGAAGTTGTATTGGTGTAAGCGTTCAAATCCTGAGGTATAGAAATGTTTTATGGTGTAAGCGTTCAAATCCTGAGATATAGAAATTTTTTATGTGTACTATCAAGTTTTATTGTGCTTTTTACAGGTTTTGTGTATGTTTCTTAGTTTTATTATCTTTTCTTTTTTGTCTTCTTTTAATCAGAACTACTTTATTGATCCCTCAGGAAATTGCATATGTTATAACTGCACAGATAAACATAGACACAGTGTAGACCAAATACAAATGTTATCTACTATAATTCAATAGATACTATACTCACTGATGTTGCCCCACATATTTTATTTATTTATTTGACATTTGCTTACTGGGGTGGTCCGACTGGGTCTACAGAACCCGTTTTCAACATAGGCCCGGGGAGAAAAGCTCCACGTACAGTACAATACAAATGCAGTATAATCCAATACAATAAAGATTACATTAGAAATACTATACAAAAATAAGTTGAAAGAACAAACTGCTACAAGATGTAATATATTACTACACATCTAAACAATTTATACAGTAAAAACATATGACAGCAGTGCCTGACATAAGTACACTGTTGACCATAGCCGAAGTATTAGATGAGTTTTTATGCCACATATAGTAGTGACATGAATGAAAAACTGCGGTGGTGGTGGTGCTGCGGTAGCGTTGTCGCCTTACAGTGAGACGTTGTCCTGTTCGATTCTCAGCTAAAGTGTCTTCTGTGTGGAGACATGCGTGAATGGGCGTACCTTTGTTGAAGGTTGTGCGTCAGGGCTGGCAACTCGGCACTTAAAAATCTACTGCCAATCATTAGCGGACCGTAGTTCCTCTGTGGCGACCCCTAACCTGGAAAAAGCCGAAAGACACAACAACAACATATAGTAGTGACATGAAAGGGGGAGCCGTGCATGTTTATTTCCACTCACACTAAGATATGGGGTATTGCACATTATGATACTTTTAAGTAAGGTATAGAATACTGCACAAAGGATAATTGCATTGATGATTAATATTGCACTGAAAGAGAGACTAAATGGATAAGAGGGATGGGGGAAAAAAACCTAGGTAAGAGTTTAATATTGCACTATGTGGTCTCCTTCAGTAGTGGGGGTGGCGCTAATACCATAGGAGGCGTTGGAGTCTGATGGCTGTGAGCAGGAACGATTTTTTGTGATGATCAGTGGAGCAGTTTATGCTCATCATTCTCCTGTTAAAGGAACTTCTCTGTCAATCCACCACTTTGAGTGGGTGGTCAGTATTTTCCATGATAGACTTTTAGTCGCGCTAACATTCTTCTCTTAGCCACGGTTTCGAGGGTGCCCAGCTCATCTACTGAGCTAGCCTTCCTTACTGATTTGAGTCCATTTGCCTCAGGCTTCTTTATGCTACTACCCCAGCACTTCACTGCAAAGAAGATAGGACACTATAGTCACCTAGAACAACTATAGCATGGTGTTGCCAACTCCAAAGAATCTGAGTCTTTTTAGTATGTGCAGCCTACTCTGACCCTTTTTATATGCTACCTGTGAGTTTTTGGACTAGTCCAGCTCACTGTCCAGGGGCACTCTGAAATACTTGTAGTCCTGAACAATCTCCACTTCAACCCCCCCCCCCCCAATTGACAGAGGGGCTACTGGGGGATGGGATTGTGGTCTTCTTGGATCTGCTGCCAGCTCCTTCATTTTACTGATGTTTAACTGCATCTGATTGATCTCACAAAGCTGTCCACCACCCTCCTGTATTCCTCCTCTTTTCCATGCCTGACACTTCCTACTATGACAGAGTAATCTGAGAATTTTTGCAGGTGACAGCGCTCAGTGTTGTAGCTGAAGTCTGTGGTATACAGGATAAAAAGGACAGGTGATAAAACTGCCCCCTGAGGTGCTAAAGTGCTACATAACACTGTGTCAGACATGGAGCCACGCAGCCCTCGAGTCGCACATTCATTTGTCAGATAACCCAGAATCCATGAAACTAGGGGAGCATCCACATTCATCGCCAACAGCTTACTCCCCAGCCTGTCTGGTTGGATGGTATTAAAGGTACTCGAGAAGTCGAAGAAAATGATTTTAAAGGATCATCCCAGTTTGTCCAGATGATTGTATGCTTTATGCATAAGGTGGATAGGGCTCGAAGATGCCACTATCTTCTGCTGGTATATGAACTGAAGGGGGGTCTAGTTCTGACCTGAACTTGGGACAGTACTTCCAGGAGCAGTCTATCAAAGACTTTCATGCAGTGTGACATGAATGCCACAGGCCTGCAATCTGATGTATCACCCGGGTTTGCCTTCTTTTGCACCAGAATCAGGATGTTTTCCACAACATGGATACTCTATGGGTACTGAGGCTGAAGTTGACTGTCCTGAGTAGCACCCCTCAGAACTGCGAAGCACAGGTCTTCAGCACCTGTAAGTTAATGCCATCATGCCCCACCGCTTTTGTAGAGCAAAGTCTTCTTAGTTCTCTGATAGGATGATAGTCGAACTGCTAACGTCTGCTTTGTCGGCTGAGGTGGAAGTGTGGGTGGTATTTTTGTGCCATGTGGTCCATATGGGTTTGTGTACCTTCCTTCCCCTGTTTTGAACAGTAGAAGAGGGGGGGCAGACAAGGTTTGCATTTTGCTATCCAGGGGGGCATCTTGTCTTCCCTTTGCAAGTGAGGACCAAATTGTGTGTTTTAATTCCACTTTTTGCACGATGCACCATATCCTGAAAAATGGTTTGGCTAAGCTTATCTTGTTTGAGTGATGCGCAGCATTGTGGAATTAGGGGAAAAAACAGATTTCCTAGAAAGCAGACACCCAAAAATAGAAAACTGATGCATTCAATTAATGCTCTTAGCCAAAATGAAAATCCAGCCTGGAGTACAGATGGGACCTGGGTATAGTAGCAAGCACTAACAATGTACCTTGCGTTTGTTTACACACTGCTTTGTGTGCAAATGGGCCTAGCTCGCATGCATATACACATTAACCATCATTGCTAGAATCTCCTTGTGCCTGACTGAGAGTCCTTCTCAAACGATCTGGAAATATAGGGCTGATTAAATATATTTTTTCGCACTTTAACTGTTGAGTGTTCTGCAGTCTTTATTTTTGCTTGACTGAATTATTTCTATATTTGTTGACTGAAATTTGTTTTCTGATCTGTGCTAAAATTCCTCCCAACCAACTGCTGTTGTGTTCTTAACGTTGGTGGCTTTTGCAGTTGCCCACCCCTACTGTAAATTTGATCTGGGACACTCCTTCCAATCCCATCTCATCAGCTCATTCTGCCTAATGCAAAGATCATGGAATGGAAGGCCAAACCCCTTAGTCCCTTAACTTTGAATTATCTTTTGGTCCTGCTGTGTCTCCCTTTCCACTTTATAAAAAAAAACGCTTTATTCAGCTGCTTATATTTTTTTGTGTTTTTTTCTTCTTCCTACTACTGTTACTTCATCTTGCTAGTTGCTGTTTGTTCTCTAAAGTGTTCAACTGCATCTTTTCTGTTGCATTTATTACTGCTTGTTTATAGCTTATCTAAATTTAAGTGTTATTCTAAGCGCTTAGTTTTGGTTTAAGCACTTGGGCTTTAGGCCCACCGTTAGCTCTCCCTGGCCTTTCTCCCTCAGATTCTGAGAAATATGGATGGGCAATTTCCTACAGTTTCTCCTGCCAGTCTGGTTGATATGGGCATCCAGAAACAGTGTAGCAACTGCCTCATGTGCATGGACAACCATCCACTACTACCACTTAGGAACACAATGTGTGAGAGATGCAGTTACATTAGGAACCTAGAGTCCATGCCCCCCCCCCCCTTCAAGCCAGTATATTTGGCAACGAAAGGGTTATCAACACAATGACTACACCACCCACACCTACACAACACACACGCGCATATGCAGAGGTCCTCCCATGTAAACTTACCCAAACAAAAGAGACCTCCGAGGCAAAAACACACGCAATTTCTGCAGCCCTCCACACTACATGTCACGCATAGTCCATACATCTGTGTCTCACAGCCAATAAAGCTTCACCATAAACCCAACATATTAGTCATAGGAGACTCCATTGTGAGACGCACCAGGCTAGATAAAGATTTAGCCAGGGTTAGCTGTCTGTCAGGTGCCAGCATCCGCTATATCACATACACACTCAAGTCTCTCAACAACAGGTACTGTTATGACTGTCATAGTCTATGTTGATATGAATGACCTGAGACGTATCTCTCTGGACTATATGAAGAGGGACTTGATTGAGCTCACTGTGTCCCAGGCAGGTATGCCACTAGCCTTAAGCAGCATTCTGCTGTCATCCAGAATGACGCCTCAATACAAACAGAAAATGATTGACCTTAAGAATTTTCTTTCTGGTATCATTCCAGGGGGATGCAGTACCTGACAGCCTGAGAAGATATGATTGACAAACCACAGTGCTTTGCCAGAGATGACTTGCATTTGTCTCGCCAGGGCTTCAGGCTTCTGGCAAAGGCTCTTGCCTCCCCCATAGTGCCTTTCTTAGGAAAAGTCCTGAGGTCGGTAAAATCAACATAAAAATTTCAACAAATTGCAAATTAAAGGTCATGCTGCTAAAAGCCAGGAGTCTAAACATGAAACTGCACTCATTGCAAGCATTCTTAACCCTGGAAAATGCTGACGTGCAGTCACAGAAACCTGGTTCAAAGCTGTGGAGAGCACACCACCCTTACTTGGTTACTCATCCTGTCATACATTCAGACCTCAAACTGTGGGCATTAAAGACAAAGGAGGTGGAGTTTCAATATATACACCCCTCCAGGCTGGTCAAACAGTATGAGGCACAGGAGACACTCCAGGTCCAGTTAATGATTGAAAGGACCCTTATTCAAATCATAGGTAGCTACCAGCCCCCAAATCTGACTCAAGATGCCCAATCCGCCTATTTGGACCTGTTTGAATCTATCAAGATTCAACCCTTTAACCTGATCCTGGGTGACTTTAACTTCCCAAACATAGACTGGAAGAACTACTCATGTTCAGAGAGTCCTAGATGTTTGTCAGTTCAAATGCCTTGGAACAGCTAGTCGATAACCCCACAAGCGGTGATAATATCTTGGACTTGGAATTAACCAACATGAGTAACCACTGCATTATCTCTCTAGTATCATCCTCCCTTTTAAGATCCGACCATAAACTGGTCACTTTCGAAGTCACCATCTCCCCCAACCCGCCTCTAGCTAGGATCAGACATAAAAACTCCTCCAGAGCTGATTACAGCCTCCTGAGGGATGGTTTAAACAGCTTCACAGCCTCCTCCCCCTCTGTAGGAATTGGCACCAATATCCAAAACTACACCAAAGCACTATATGAGCATTTATGTAGATGCATGGAATCAGGAATACCTACCAGGACTAAATCATCCTCTGCATGGAAGAGTTAACCTGTGTGGTGGACATCTGCAATAAATAAACTCTGTAACAAAAGGAAAAAATTGCTGTCCAAGACAAAGAAGGAGCAGCTGCCCAATTGGAAGCAATGTCTCCTTAACCTGAACAAACAAATAAGAGCACTAGTGAAATCTTGCAAAGCAAACCAATTTGGCAACATCTACTAGAGACCATCATAAGGCCTTCACGTATGTCTGCAACCTCAAAAGAAGCACCCAGATCTGTTCAGAACTGTTGGTCAAGGACACCACATTTACAAATGCTGTAGATATAGCAAACCTGCTGGCTAACAGATTCAGCAAAAACTTCCCCCTTCCCCTTGTATCTAGGGAACAGGTCATCCCTGCTTTCCCAAAGGCAGAAAATACAGCCTCCATGGGACCCGAAAACATACCAGGTTGCATCCTATGTGAACTTGCAGGACCATAAGGTGCCCTATTCAACCAAAGCCTGAGTACCGGATTTGTCTCAGCTGAGTTGGAGGGCAACCACTGTCATCCCTCTCCACAAAGGTGGAGTGTCCAATGATCCGGGAAATTTATAGACCCATCAACCTAACTAGCGTGATCTGCAAGGCCATGGAACAGATTATCATGGTCCTCATTAATAAGGACATTGACAACATCCAAACACTTGATCCCACACAGTTTGGCTTCAAGGGGAGGTCATGTCTGCTAAATTTGATCAACTTCATTGAGATGGTCCCTGAAGCCATGGACAAGGGGAAGACTGTGCACACCGCCTACCTTGACCTGGCCAAAGCCTTTGACATGATTTCTCTCAACTAGACATCAATCCGTATGTTACCAGATGGTTAGCAAACTGGCTCACTGGAACCCACCTAGTCAAAATAGGGGAAGCCACCTCAAGCAGTAGACTCGTAACAAGCTGTGTACCCCAGGGTTTTGTCTCGGGGCCTTTGTTACTTGGGATATACTTTTCTGAGGTGCAGGCCAAAACCAGTGGGCTGTGGCTGACTAAGTTTGCAGATGACTGTAAGTTGGGTGATGTCATCAATTTTAATTAAAAAAAAAAAAAAATACAAAGAGGCTGGAAACAGTTTTACCAAAATCCACTAGGAAGCAAGGTTTAATAAACCAGTAAAAATGTATGCTAGTACCTCGGCTTTTCACCTTCTAAAGAATAATTCAAACAACAAACAGCCACCCTATTTATACACCCACCAAGTGCTATTACAAATGATTAATTATTCACTTAACCAATTCATCAATGCAAAAATATTCTCCACACATTTTTGTAAAACAAATACCCACTTATACGACAATTAACATTTGAAAAAAAGTTTATGCAATACAAACGTTTTATATGCATGTGTGTGTATGTATGTATATGATATTTTATATATATATATATATATATATATATATATATATATATATATATATATAGTGTGTGTGTATATATATAAACAACCATTCTTAGCATAATTTATATTAATAAATATTTTAAACAAAAATAATACTAAATGTATAATTTTCCAATTACAAAGTTTAAATTACTATCAATGTTCATTTCCCTAGGGTAAAGTGTTCTAAAATGTATAATCATTCTGCATTCCAATTTATCAAGTTCATCCTTGAAACTACCCCCATACTTCATAAGTGGATGTGCCAACACACTAAAAAATAAACTTGTCTCAGAACCCCATGTACAGACATAAAATGATCAGCAACAGGGCTATTAGCATTCCGCCTTCTTACATCTCCCAAATGTTCCATTATCCTAACCTTCATCTTTCTCTTGGTTTGCCCAATATACCACTTAGTGTCCTGACAGCCACATCCAATGATGTATACAACACCCTGAGAGTTACAATGAAAGACATCTCTGGCCATGTATAGTCTACCATTGATTTTATAACCATTTAAATTTGTAACCCTACCACATACCGTAGCAGTTCCCACATACTCATATACCCACTCTCTCATCCATCCTACTAATCAAGCCATCCCCATTTAAATAATTCCTTCAAATTATAATACCCTATAGTCACATCTCCTGAGATGATATACCACAATTCCTTAATAACTTTCTCCAAGATGTTTGAAAATAGAGAATATCTTGTCACAAAGAACAACCTCTCCTTTTTTTTTTTTTTATTCCCTTTTCTATCATCCCCATATACATCCAAATACCTGAAACCAACTTTCTTCTGTTTATTCTGAATTCCATTATGAGCCTCTACCAGAACGGTATCAGAAGATCCTCGTGAGCTTAATCTTATTATAAACCTCATTTAGAAATGCATCTTTAAGCCCAACATCACAAGTATTCTGGTAAATTCTCCTAAACTTTCCATATGGTAAAGATTTAATTTAAATGTGGGGGGGGGGGGGTGCATACTTTCAGTTTGGAGAGAGTTGTTAACTGAAGTAGGTTTCCTGTAAGGTCTAAACTGAATTCCATAATTCCTGTCTACATATAGTTCCACATCCAAGAAAGTGATATTCAGAGTTAAGATGACAAGTAAATTTCAAACCATGGTTAGTGCCATTCATACATTCCATAAACTTCAAAAATTCCTGTTCCCCTTTACAAATAAAAATCAAGTCATCAATAAACCTCTTGTAATAGATGGTATTGGTAACAAAATAATCAGTGGAATACAGAATTGTTTTTCAAAATCCTCCATATACACCGCAACATAAGTGGGGGGCATAAGATGCCCCCATAGCTGTGCCTTTCCTTTGCAGAAAGAATTTATTATCCCACCTAAAATAACTGAGTGAGGCAGAATTCTAAAACAGATAACAGAAAGGAGGTACATGGTCCTTCACCCATAATTCTGCTCATAGATTCAAAGTCCCATTTGATATCAATATTAGTATACAAAGAACTCACTTCAGCTATGGCCCAGAAAAAATCATCTTGCCACCTCACTTCCTTCAGTCCTGTACATAGCTCTCCAGTGTTCTTAATGTGGGAAGGCACTTTCACCAGATAGTTTTAAATTGATAATCCAAAAAACAAACCCACATATTCCAAATATGAACCTATCATTTCGACAGTTTTTCTACCTGGGGGGGGGGGGGACTCATCAAGCTCTTGCGAATTTTGGGAATGGCATAAAACTTAGGATCCCTAGGTTCTCAGTAGTGGATATATTTTCGTATTACTTGACAGAAAGCCTCTGTACATCCTTATTACCCAGGAAGCCTACCCTTTCCCCTCTTTCCAATATCTCATTAAGTTCACCATTAAACCTTTGTACTGGGTTGCTAGAAAGCTGAGCATAGTCATTTATTATCACAGATTAATTATTTAACCATTTTGTGATCACCATCCTTACCGATAACCCATTTACCTGCCCCCCCCCCCCTTGTCTGCTTCTCTGTACACTCGTATTTGGACAAATGTCTTTTAATCTAATTCTATCCATGTTTCCAGCCTCTTGTGTTTTTTAGCGTTTCGACTGCTATCATCAATTCCCCTAGTGATGTAGATATCCTCCAAGAGGGTGTCACTCAGACAAATGACTGGTACCAGAAACATGGCCTCAAGCTGCATAGCAAAAAATGCATCATCATCCCCTTTGGGAAGAGTGATGTCCCCACAAATTATCACATTAATAACTTCCTAAGCACTCAATCAGTTGTGAGGGATTTGGTCACCCTGGTTGATAGCAACCTGACTTTTGACCACCATGTTACTTCAGTTTTACAGAAAGCCTTTTACATGGCCCACCTTATAAGTAAGGGTATCTCATCCAGGGATAAGGACATTATAACATCTCTGTATTCTTACCTTATAAGGGTCATTATTGTGCACAGTGCCCCTTTTGGCATGTATCTCACAAAGCACATGCAGCAGCTGGAGAGACCACAGAGGTTCCTCAGCAGGAGAATCCAGGGTCTCAAACATCTACCATACACAGGCTAAAAGCCCTATCCCTCTACTCTGTTTCATACAGACTCCTCAGAGGTGACCTCTGTCTGGCATACAAGGCAATCATGGACCCCATGTGGGGATGGGGGGGTTAAACTTGCCCCAGACTGTCTGGTATTAGGTTGGAGATGTCTTCAGGGTCAGTATGAGTGGTATTGTCAACTACTAGTTGGCCACACAGCTGGCTTTTACTTTTAGATGTCTGACGTAGCTAAAGAATGCTTCCTGATTATCTTTAGCTAAGGATGCTACTTTAGGTTTGTATGTGGCTTTAGAAGACTTTTCAAGATGGCTAATTTCCCTGTGCAAACTGTGGAGAGTGTCCTTCCTCTGCTGAGTCAGTTCCCTCTTGTTCTTAGATGTAACTTTCTTCTACCTGTTTTATAACCAGTGTATGCTTGATGCTCACTAGGGTGGCTTGTTTTCTGTGAGGAACTTGTTGTGATCCAATCACATTCAGCCAACTGTGTACATTTGTATAGTCGTTTATACAGCCCATTTGTGGACACCTTTGTATAGCAGTCATTGTTGACAGTGGTAGCAGGGGGTTACAACTCCTTTATGGCAGCAGTTAGGAGCCTGTAGTTTACTTTGGAGAAATGTTTAATCCTTTCTGATCTTCAGGGGGTGTTGCATATGATTGTGAATGTGAACAAGACTAAATTGTGATCTGACCTGACCAAGGGGGCCAAAACACAGGGGTTACTGCAGGGAACCACTGTGTTGGTCCATACTAAATCTACGACATGCAAGCCCCTTGGAGGTGCAGACCTCTGTTATACAGCATGTTTATTAAGAAAGTCCAGGAGCCTTAAGGTTGGTGTGTTTATTAGGCTATCTGCCTGAAGGCATTTATAAGCCTAGCCAGAATGTGTTGGCTTTTGCCGCCCCCTTAGTCCAGCAGAGCCACTGAAGTGATCCCCGGGGTAAACTTTGTTTCCCATCCACTTGTCAAGGTTTCTCTTGGAGTGCTAGCAAGGAGCTCTGCCTAATGTAGATTGGAATCTTGTTTCAAAGCATGGGAAGTCTCTGGGACAGGAATCTATCCCTCCAGCACGTCCTATTTATTATTGTGGTGAGGTTTGGATCCCTAGAGCATGTGGCTCGAGGGGATAAGGTTTTCTTTAGGTGGAGCATGTCCATCAATTCTGGGTTGGACATGGCCTTGTATGTCAGGCAGAGATCACCTCTGAGCAGGCGGTATGCAACAGAGTACTGCTGGAGTTTCTTCAGTCGAGCTGCATAGGGCATCTGTTTGAGGTCAGTGATCCTCTTGGTGAGGTACTTCTGTGGTCTTTCCAGCTGTTGCAGGTGTCTTGTAAGGTACATCCCAAATGGGGGCTTTGTACTCTATGATGGGTCTGATGAGTGAGTAGAGGGGCACATTAGGCATTTGCCAAGGTAAGGAGTTCTTCTAGTGAGTGTAGATTGATTTACACTCCATGCGTTAAGCAGACTAACCTTCATTTTGTCTGTGGTGGATACTTTTACATTGGGACTTTACTTCTGACATTGCCTAAAAAGGCCCCTATGGGGGAGGCAAGCACCTTCATATAGTACAGTGAGGTACATCTCCAGTCATTCACTGCAACATGGACTGTGATAGTCATAATGGTACTTGTTGTTAAGAGACTTGAGTGCATGCGTTATCAGACGGACCCTGGCACCTGTCAGACAGCTGACTATGACCTATCCTTGTCCAGCCTGGTGAAGGGGACAGCTGTGTGACTCGCTCTGGAGTTGCTTGTGAGCAAGGCATTTGGTTTTGAGTTGTTTTGCCAGAGGGTCTTATTAGCTGAGACACTGGTGTGTATATTATGTGCAGTGAAATATGTTTGGTCTGTACTGTGTGCAGTAGGTTTGCACCTGAGAGGTCTCTGATCTGTAGTTAGATTTCTAGCGAGTACCTCCTTGTAGGTGTGTTTTGAGCTTATGTGCAACATGTGAATTAGGTGTGCTGACATGTTTGTTATGTGAGAGAATTGATTCAAAATTCATGGTGTACATACAGCTGTCCTATGTTGTTGTTTTAGTAGTAACTGGTTGTCAGTATACATAAGGCAATTGCTCAGTGGCCTCGGGATGCCCATGTCCATCGGGCCACCTGGAGACATGATGGGGAAACTCTCCGTCCATTATGGAAGGTATATACTGTAGAAAGTAATGGGAAGTGGGCTAGATGGACCAGGTTTTTGTGCAAGACTAACAATGTGTCTATTCTGTGGAGGGCTAGGGTTACAAGAGTGTGTCAATGTTTCACAGTGCACACCTGAGTTGCTGTCAGGGTAGCAGTGCAAGCTCTCTGCAGCTACGGTAAACTTGAGTGCAAACACCCCAAAACACAACACTGAAATGTAAGTAAAGTTACACTATCTTACACAAGTAAAACAAGGGAAGGGCCAATAGGGAGCCTTTTTCCAGCAATCCTCAAGTTAGATGGGTTATTGGCTGCACAGTTCTGCCACAAGAGTGCATGAGGTCCTGTTAATGTAAAAGGGCTGGTTTTAGTGCACAAATGATACCAAACAGTCTAGATTTAGCAAGCCAGAATCAAGCCTGTGCTGTAAAATGCAGAAGTCCTAGAAATCCAAAGTGCAGATTTAAATAAATCAGCAATCCAGTAGAATACTCCCAAAAAGGAACGGCCTGCATTTCATTGCTAGAACCTGTGTTCTGAGAGTCTGCCTTCCAATCTATCTGCAAATATACAGAGCTGAGTATATTCTTTTGGTTTTAGAGTTTAATTGTTGCTTAGATCTCTGTTTAAACTGTTTTGTTCCACCCTCCCTGTTTCTGGCTTGGTTTAAATTTGGCTTTTGCAGTTGCCTGCCCCACTGTAGATGTGTTCAGGGACACTCCTCCAGTCCCATCTCTTTACTATATTCTACCTAATAAACTCTTTCTGCACTTGCTTTTAGTCCTAGGTCTAATATTGCTACTTACTCAAGTGTGCTAGCTTGCACTGCATGTGAATTGTTTTTACTACTTTTCTGTATATATAAAAAAAAAAACTGTAAGACTGTTTCCTGTCTTTCCTGTAACTAGTGTTCTACATACAGATTTGCTGTATCCAGGACTGTATGTAAGCTTCTGAGCCCCCCCCCCCCCAAGCCTTTCTGTGTTGGAGGGAAGCCTTCTAGCTTAGCAGTGGGAGTGGTAAGCACTAGGTAACCTGTCTACCACATAAGGAGTGGTTCTGGCCCAGAAATTGTAGTTATTGGCCGTTTGGGCAATCTCTTCTATCTCTCTCAACTTTCTGATTTGAAAGCCTGCATTTGCACTTGTTTCTGTCCTGTAACTCGTGTAGTGCAGATACATATTCTTAGTTTTAGCACTTAAATTTGCTTATTCATGTTCAGCACTTGTTTTGAACTTGTAAGCACTAAAGCTACTAATTACTATAGCACTCAACCTTCCTCATTTCCTAGAGGAAATAGTTTTTGTACTTTTCTCACTTGCTTAGAGAAAAACAGCTCTTGTACTCACTTTCCTCACTTATCTAGAGGAAAATAGTTTTTTATTCAGGCATGTCCAAGGGTCAGCTCCCAGTGTTCTCTCCTATCTATCTGATGAATCTGGGCATCTTGAGGCAATGTAGAAATTGCCTCGTACACAGACAACCCTCTCCTCCTGCCACCCAACACTACAACTTGTGAGAGATGCACTTATCTAGCCAAACTGGAGGTAAAGCTCTCTCCAACCAAGACTGAACTTGACAGTCATGAGGAGAAGGTAAACATTTGCACCACACCAAACTCATCACATAGTCTCACTAAATTTACACAACCAAAATCCACACATAGTAACACAAAAAACATTTGCGGAGGCTCTCAATAATAATCTGTCTAAGCAACAGAGACCTCCAAAGCAGAAACACAAGCAACCGCCATCCCCCAACACAACCCAAATGACACACAGCCCACAGACTCAGTGTGCCACTCAACCACAGCCAATAAGGCAAAACAACAAACCCAACACACTAGTCCTAGGTGACTCTATAGTCAGGCACACTGATGTCCTACTCGACAGGCTAAACAAGGAGAAGGTTACTGTCAGCTGCCTGTCGGGTGCCAGGATCCGCCACGTAACCCACGCACTCGGGTCACTCCACAACAAGTACAAATATGACTCTGTCATTGTCCATGTTGGTGTGAATGATCTGAGATGTACCTCCCTAGACTACATGAAAAGAGACATGGAAGAGCTCTCCCATCCTGTAGCCCAAGCAGGTATGACTCTAGCCCTGAGTAGCATTCTGCCACCACCCAGAATGATACCGCAGTACAAGGACAAAATGACTTCAACAATTGGCTAAGCTTCTGGTGTCATTCTAAGGGGATCCAGTATCTGTCTGCTTGGGATGACATGGTCTACAGACCATGATGCTTTGCCACAGTTGGCCTGCACCTGTCGCCCCTAGGATTTCGGATACTGGCTAAGGCTCTTGCTGCCCCTATAGTGCCTTTTTTAGGCAAGGTTCAAATAACAAATTCAGCACCCTAACAGAAACAGGCAAGCAAAAACTGAGGGTAATGCTACTCGGTGCTAGAAGTCTAAATCTCAAAATGCACTCACTTGAAGCACTCCTTAAAATGGAGAACATCGATATCTGTGCAGTGATGGACCGGGTTCAAGGTTCAAGAGAGCACCCCTGCACTACCAGGCTAAAACTCATACCACACTTTTCGGCCATGTAACCTGGACCGAAACACCAAAGGCGGAGGTGTGTCCATATTCATTAAAGATATCCACACCACCAGGCTAGTTGCTCAGTATAATGCATCCGAGGTTATCCAAGTGCAACTAACGCTGGGAAAAACTGCAATCCAAATTCTAGCTTGCCACAGATCCCCCGCCATGCCCCAGGATTCCCCCTCCTCTTTTCTTGATGTACTGGAAAATACATCATGGGCGACTTCAACTACCCCACCATTAATGGGGAAAACTACTCTTGTACTAACTCCTTAGCGCAACGCTTTCTGGAATTCATAAACTCCAATGCCCTTTATCAACTTATCCACACCCCCACCAGGGGCAAAAATATCCTAGACCTAGTCATTACCAACATGAGTGACCGGTGTTCCACACCTGAAGTCAACTCCTCGTTGGTCCGATCCGACCATAAGCTAATTACCTTTTGATATCCATATCCCGCCCCCATAAGCTAATCACCCTTGATATCCACATCCCGCCCCCACCCCCCATTAAGGAAACCACGGTAAAAAATTTCTCCAAGCCAACTTCATGCTTCTTAAGACAGACGTGGTGAACTTCATGACACCCATGCAGATGGACAATACGGTTTACAACTGCTGAATCCTACACAAATGCATTCTATAAGCACTTGCACAAGTGCATGGATCGTGCTACCCTCCAAAAAAAGGAAACCAATCTGGTGGTCCCTGCCATAAACAAACTTGTACAACAGAAGGAAGAAACTGTTGCAAAAGAGAGTAAAATCCCATGAGTGGAGGAGCTCCCTGGTCAGCCTCTGTAAGAAGCTGAGATCCCTTATAAGATCTTCCAATGCTAGGTACGAAAACAAAATCGCCACTAATTCTAAGGACAACCATAATGCATTCTAGCTATGTCAAGAATCTCGATGGCAACACCCAGATCTGCTCTGAGTTACAGCACAACGGCACGAAAATTACAGAACCAACTGATATTGCCAACATCCTGGCAGATAGGTTCAGTGCTAACTTTACCCCCCCCCCACTCCCCTAAAGGGCCCATATCTATACTGGAAGAATGCAGAGTCCCTGTAATCTGAACTACGCAGGTAAAAGCTGCATTCTCTCCAAAGCCAAAAACACAGCATCCATGTGACCGAACAACATCCCAGGCTGCATTTTTAGACAAACTTCAGAACGAACTGGCTCCCCACTTAAGCACCATGTTCAATAATAGCCTTGAATCAGGCTTTGTGCCCACTGAATAGCGCACAGCAACTGTTATCCCACTCCACAAAGGGGGAGCCACCACTGATTCTGGGAACTATTGATCTATTAGCCTGACGAGCCTGGTCTGCAAGGCCATGGAACGTATCATCATGGAACTCGTAAACAAAGACATTGTTAACCTCCAAACTCTGGATCCCACCCAGTTCGGGTTTGTGAAAGGCAGATCGTGCCTCCTGAACCTGATCAACTTTTTTTGAGGCAGTCGCCAAAGCCGTAGATGAGGGTAAGGTGGTTCACACAGCCTATCTTGACCTCGCCAAGGCTTTCGACACCATCCCCCATTCTGGAATTATAGCTAAACTCACTAAACCTAGGTATAAATCCCTACGTCACAAGATGGGTTGCCAAATGGCTCACTGACAGAACCCACATTGTAAAAGTTGCAGACTCCAAATCTGACCTCAAAGCAGTGATAAGTGGAGTACCACAGGATTCCTTCCTGGAACCTCTCCTGTTAGCCTGTACTTCAGAGAAATAGATACCAAACACAGAAGGCCTCTGGCTAACAAGTTCACAGATGACTGCAAACTAGGAGCCATAGTAAAGTCCCCAAATGATGTGGACATCCTACAGAAGGGCCTCGCTGAGACAGATGCATGGTGTCAGAGCCATGGCCTCAAGCTCAATGCCAAAAAGTGCAGTGTCATCCCCTTTGGTAAAAACTCTGTACCCATGAACTACCACATAGGCAGCAATCTACTTAACACCGAATGTGTGATAAGAGACCTTGGGACCCAGGTGGACAGTAGTCTTTCCTTTCACAGTCACATCGCCACAGTAGTGAGGAAGTCCTATGTGGCACACATCATAAAAGGGTTCTCATCAAGGAAAAAAGAGGTCCTTGTTCTTATCTACTCGACACTCATTGGACCCATTATAGAGTACAAATGCCCCTTTTGGAATGCACCTCACAAGACATCTTCAGCAGCTGGAAAGGCCACAGAAGTACCTCTCAAAGAGGATTACTGGCCTCAAACAAATGCCCTCCACTGACAGCCTCAAAAAACTCCAGCTTTACTCCATAGCATATCGCCTATGCTGAAGTGATCTCTGCCTAATATATAAAGCTATGTCAACTCCAGAGCTGATGGACATGCTACACCTAAGGAAATCCCAATCCCTCCAAGCTACATGCACTAGGGACCTAAACCTTGTCACCACAATAAACAGGACATGCTGGAGTGATAGATTCATGTCCCAGAGACTTCCAATACTCTGGAACAGGCTACCCATCTATGTCAAGTAAAGTTATTCATTAGCACTCTTCAAGAAAAATCTTGATGCATGGATGGGAAATAGGAAATACACCCCGGGGATCATTTCTTTGTCTCTGCTCGACAGTGGCACAGGAAAATAACTTTTTTGGGTGTCGTAAGTCAGGGAATCCTGTTGGCTAGACTTACGTAGGCCCTTGGGCCGATGGCCTAGTACCTACCTATGAATAAGCGTAAAGACAACAAACTAGTACCTACCTATGAATAAGCGTAAAGACAACAAACCCTCCTAGTGTGAAATACATGGTCTGGAACGCAAGTGCTTAAACCCGAACTAAGGCACTTTCAAAATAACAGAGACAATAAGCCATCAACAAGCAATTCCCAGCTTAGAAGGGTGTAGGCTATTCTCCCTGCCACAAGAGTCTATACCACAAACTTTCCTAATGTAAAATAACTGGTTTGTAGGTCAAGTGCTTAAGCCATAACAACGAGACTTAGAACAATAGCCACAATTAGCATTCGGGCAGCAAATCCCAGTGCAGAAGGGCAGTGGCTACCCTCTCCTCCCACCAGACTGTAGACTACAAACCTTTGTAATGTAAGACAACTGGCCAGAAGCCCAGTTGCGTAAACCAAAAGTAATAGACTTAGAATCACACTTGCAATGTAATGCAGTACCAGACAGATGACTGTGACATCTGTTAATCTACCCACATACATAATGTCATTGTTATAAACACTGTGTTATGTTGCTGAGAAAGCCCTGTGGTCTCTCCAGCTGCTGCATGTGTCTGGTGAGTTTCCTGCAAAAGTGAGCATTATACTGTATTACTGTTCTGATGAGCCTGACTGCAGTGCTGTCCTACAATCCTGAGATCTGCATGTGATGGCATGTCTTATGATGTGCAGTTGTTGTTGGTGGTGTTGGTCTTGGTCTTTTGGCTTTTCCCAGTTAGGGGTCGCCACAGCGGAACTCCGGTCCGCTAATGATTGGCAGTTGTTTTTTTATGGTGTCGAGTTGCCAGCCCAACGCCCAACCTTCAACAAAGGCACGCCCATTCAACGCATAGCTTTCGAATGCTCACTCGACCGCGGGGAGGACATGCAGACTCCACACAGAAGGCACTCCCAACCCAAGCATCGAACGGGAGAACCTCTTGCTGTGAGGCAACAACGCCACCGCTGCGCCACCGTGGAAGGTTATGATATGCACCGTATTTGTGTACTTAGAACATTGAGGAGAGAGGTTATAAAGTAATGACACACATTGCAGTTCCTGACTTCACAACCCTTACAAGAGAATACACTAGAAAGTACTGTCATGATGATGTTATCCACTGTAACATCTGGTAAGGCAAGTATAACTGACAGATACGATTTATCAGTTCAACAAAACGTGCATATATACTAGGCATTAATGTAGCTGTGCACCTTGTGTATCAGACAACTTTTGTGTACCTGAATCCAAAAGAGAGAGAAGTGGGAAATGGCACAGTTATCGCTTGCACGGGGTGTTGGGAGGTGGGGGCAGGAGGTCTAGGCTGACCCAAAAGGTCAGGGAGTGTGTGTGAGGGAGAAAGTGAAGCGGGCAGGTTGTGTGCGTCTGTATGGCTCCTCTGTGAAAGTAGTGTGTGGGGGTCTGCTTGAACACAGCCAAGCGCAGTGCTAGCTCTACATCTTGGTATGTTGGGTAGGTGTGAGCCGTGCATGGTTTAGATGGCAGTTCATCGTTGTCACCCCCGAGCTCTGAAACTGGCTTTGCCAGGAGTTGCATTGGCACCTCCATGCCCAAGGTCAGATGAAGTGCTACTGCCTGAGCATGACCAATGTCTGCTGGATGTGCTTCCTTCACGAGAACACACAGGACCACAACTCCATGGCCTGCCATGTCTGGGTGTGGACAACACACTCCCCTATGGACCAGCAGAAGTACTGTCACTACAGGAGCATGCTCAGGAGCAGCCACGTTAGCATTCAGCAGATGTTGTGGCTAACCTACGCCCATGAGGACGCTGATCCCCCTCCAACCAGACGTTCCATCACACTCCCTGCTCATTCCATGACAGAAACCTCTTCATTCCGACGTGTCATTCATCTGATCCAGGGAATCGACGACAATGGTGGAGGCAGTCACACAGGTCTAATTGTGCCGCGTCCACAACCCTGAATATTTGTGTGGAGCACCTTTCTGAATGTATCTGCATCTCCATGACTGCCCTAAACATACGTTGAGCGACACAGAGGCACTTGCAGCAGGTAGAGGAGGGGACAGCAGGCCCCCTATGAGCACCTCTATCAGCCTGCCTGTGTGGCACCTCACCAACACTTTGGCCAGACTCAAGCACCGAAGCTGCAGTAGCCACACAATGTCCTCGCCCTTCACCTGTCCTAGGCATAGGGCTACTGGCTGTATCCTTGGAAAAAGAAGGGGGTGGCTAGATGTCAACCTCTGTGTCAGATTCAACCTGTGCAACTCCTCGACTGTGCCTCAGTTTAACCACGATCATCACCAGTGTCTGAGACACTGACCTCAGGTGCCACACGGCCCACACTCCCACTGTCATGAACACCTGTTATAAAAAGGGAAAAACACAGGCATACATTAATACCTGCACTACTATAGTGCAATATATGCTAAACTAACAGTAGTACCACTGCTGACAGTACAGGAATATATACAACAGGCCTAAAATGACACAATAGATTACTAAAAATTGATTTGCAGTACTGAAATAACTTGATTTGGCCTACCACCTGCAGGAGGCCTATGGTGCTGCATTCCTGACGGTCCTGAAAGAAGTTAAGCAAGGGGTAAGGCTAACATTATTACAGTCAACAGTAAGACTGGAGGTACTACATGTACTCCTCTCAATCAGTATGACATTTTACTTTAACAAGTGCATGTCTGACAATTCCAAACTGAGCTCATCCCTGAGCTAATATTCAGTCCCCCCCCCCCCAAAAAAAAAAACTTAAGTGGCACAGCTGTAACTTTTATTTCAATTGTTTAAATTATATAACAGAGTTAAACTGCTCATTTAACAAAGCCTACCTGTAAGCTCTTCCTGGGACTGAGGAGTTGCACCCACATCAAGGATGCATTGTGGGCTGTAGTCCTGTGTTAGAAGATTTGCCAGGAATTCTTGCTGGGGGTGAGAGGTGGTTCTACAGCAAACTCACCCCCTGGTTACCCTCTGGTCTGGTCTTGAGCAACAGCAGCTTCATGCCTCCTTGCAGATGTGAGCATGTCGGTGGCCCTATGGTGCATCTGCTCATAGGTGTGGACATGGCTGCCCATGACATTTATCACCGATTTGCTGCCATATCCTCCACCTCTCTGGCATATTGGCACAACCCCTTCCAAGAAGGAATGTGCCATGTCGACGTAGTGTCCATTATTATGATGTGTTCTGGCTCACTGAAGGGGGGGGGGGATCTGTGCCTGAATGATATTTTCGGTCCTAAAACGCAACAGAATGATAATACACATATATGGTAACAGTTACTTTGTAGTTATGTTATAGTTAAAACAGTTTAAAGTAGGCAGTCAGTAGTACCCACTGCAGAAACATAACACATACGACACATGGGAAATACTAACGGACAGGCTGCAAAACGAGGAGTAGCCAGGGCAACATATCCTTGTATGTTCCATAGCAGTAACTCAACTGTGCTATTCCCCATAAGAGCACTCCATTGTAGCTTGTGCCTTAAAGGTAACTTCTCTTTGCTTGTCCCACCCATTAAAGAACGGGCACATGAACCATTTTGGTAATAAAATACTTTGGAAATGATAAACATGCATTCAAAGGCCTGTCCCTGAGACATTTTTACGTATGTATCAGACTGCTTACTATTTTCATTTATTGTCAGTCATATGTACGTCAGAAATGGCTTGACAAACATGCCCATGCCATCAGTACACTTCTAACTGATGCATACAGGTAAGTGTAAAAGGCTTTGCTTCACATTAATGCATATGTTGGACTATATTAATGAATATGTAGGTAAAACAATGACCGCATACCTGCTCAGTTCAATACTCCTCTCTAAAGATAGCTTGGAAAATAGTATGCTTTGCTGAACATTTAGCAGGTATCCTCACCATGAGTTTGGAATCTGTCTAGGCTGTATTTCAGAGATGCTAATTACAGCATTGTCAGCTGAATTGCATGCCAATCAATCAATCTGGTGGAGTTATTCATGAAGTTATAAAGCAACCATGTAGACTCCATGCTTTTTTTTTTCCTGTGGATTTCAAAAGTAGTGGACTACAGACACAAAGTCTAAACCTACAGAATCTTAGGAGCTGCTGCTACTTAACTCCATTTGTATGTGCTACAGGCTGAAGGCAGTGCTGCTGCCAGTTGGGTATAGGCTGAGACAGCGAAGAGTTTTCAGGCTGCATTTAACTTATCACAACATACGTGACATGGACCATGTAGAGTGCTACAGGATGGACAGGGACACGGCACAGGAATCCTGTGACCTCTGCTGGCATCCATTCAGAGCCACAGCCTTTATCTCCCCATGTATTGACTGTGTACTGCTTGCATCATAGTCAGTCCTTTAACTAACACTATCAACCATTGCATTTACAAGGTAAGTCCTGAACATGTTCCTTATTGTATTATTGTATAATAATATTATGACATGTCCTTGTATTTCATCCCTTGGTACAGTAAGCAACTACAAGGTGGGAAAATTTGTACAGAAATTAATGCCACATGTGACAGCAGAAACTTCTTTAACTTGTATTTGTCCATTAGCAAGTAGTAGGTCTTGGGCGTCAAAGATTCACACATTGATACTTCACCACAGTAAAGACTGTCACTGCATGCCCACAGTTTTGCAACATCTGTTTGAAATGGGAAATCATAACAGAGAAGTTTAAAAGTAGGTAAACGCACAGCATTTTCTGGCTTCACCACCCTCACAAGATCAAAAGTGGCAGGATGCGAAACGAGATTAACAAGAGCAACGTCCTGCATAACTGCATCGACTCGACTGTACCTCCATAGGACCAAAACAAGCTCTTCATGGAAGAGCAAACCTGCCTGGTGGACAACTGCCATTAACAGGCTTTACAACAAGAGGCAAAGAATTGCTGTCTAATAGTAAGGGGGAGAGACCCTAAACTGAAAACATTCACTCCTCAGCTTAAATGAGCAAATAAAATATTTTTTGTGAAGTCCTCCAAAGCAAACTATGAATCCAAATTAGCTTCCTCAACTAAGGACAACAGTAAGGCATTCCTTAGTTACATATGATTATAGGAGGTTACTAGGCTAATGGCCTTGGGACCCTTACAAGCCCAGCTAAGAGTTTATCCCAAAAATGAAACCTCATCCGTATCCTAAAAGGAAAGCCCCAGATTTGTGCCAAACTTATTCAAAATAGGGGAATCTATCAGTAAGCCAGTTAGTGACCTGTCTAATAATACAAAGGTTGATCCCTAGCTGGGTGAGTCCATCAATGATGCTTGAATGTGGGATAGTATCAAAAGCCTTGGCTAAGTCAAGGTAGGCTGTATGCACAGATTTCCCCTTGTCCAGGGCCTTGGTGACTGCTCAGAGAAGTCCACCAGGTCTAAATAGGCATGATCTCCCTTTGACAAATCCAAACTGAGTAGGGTCAAGTGTCTGGAGATTATCTACATCTTTGTTGAGAAGGTCTATGACAATTCGCTCCATGGCCTTGCAGATACGGCTAATAGGTCTACAGTTCCCGGGGTCAGATGAAGCACCACCTTTTGTGCAATGGAATACTGGTGGCCTTTTTCCATTCAGTTGAGCTGAAGCCGGTGCTTAGACTTTGATTTAGAGTACCCAATGGTGTTGCTAATTCTTTTGGGAGCCCATGTAGGATGCAGCCTGGGATGTTATCAGGTCCCACAGACACTGTTTGGCCTTAGGGCATTTACAACTTGCTCTTTAAAGATACAAGGTAAGGGGCAGGCTATAGGGATGTCATGGGGTAAGTGTGGCAGGGACAGGGGAGTGAAGATTTCACAGAACCTGTCAGCCAACAGGTTAGCTATGTCAACAGGCTCGGAATATGTGGTATCATTAACTACCAGTTTTTTTTTTTTTTTTTTTTTTTTTTTTTTTTTTTTTTTTTTTTTTTTTGACATTTCAACTAATTCTCCTTTTTTTAAACTTTTTATTTTATGTTTTTGGGGCCACTGTTTGCACGTTGTGCTGCTTAGCACAAATGGCTTTGGGTATGCACATTCTGTTTGTGTGTAGAGCAGCAGTGCACAAACCACATGGATGGGCCACCCAGATAGGCACATACATACATACATACATGCATGCATACATACATACACCAGATGCATTCAATTAATACTATTGGCCGTTGCACAAACACATTTACCGGCACTGTTGCATAATGTGTTTGCTTGATGGTAAGCGATGCACAGCACTTTCAAAATGTTGCAAATCCAGAAAGTGTGCACTCCCAATAAGCATGATGCCTGATATTGGTGGGAAGACTTTATTCTGCATTGGTCTTGATCTGTCATAGGCATGGCTGGCATTCCTGGAGAGTTTAAGATTCTGTACTCAAAGGTGGGGTGTTCAGGAGTCCAAAGTATGTGTTGGACTCCTAGTCAATGAACATGGGCCCAGACTGTTGCAGAGGGGCTATCGTGGTTCAGAGTATAAGGCGGAGGCATGGAATAATCTGGGCCAGGCTCTGACCAGTGCTACCAGTATCTCCCACACTGGTGAGCAATGTAAGAACCACTATAGAGACCTCAGGATGAGGAAGTGGGATACCCTCAACCGTTGGGTCAAGGAATGTAGGACGAATGCCCCACCCCCCTTTTTTGTGTTTATTTTCTTTTTTGTTTTATTTTTTTCCCAAGGCACAGCAGGGGTAGGGCTGTCCCATGGGATCCACCGGCTAAACACTACTGGCAGTATGCCTGGTGCAGTACCGGGTAGCACCCCTCTGCCGCCCCTACACTACCTGGTCACTTGGGTAGTTCTGCCCTGGAGGACAGCCCTGTGGCTCCCTTAAGGGTGCAGTGGCAGAGGGGGGAGTTTATCATCCATAAATAACTATCAGGGATGCTGCGTAGGATTGTGCTCCGCAGTGTTGGTGCACTCCTATGCCTGCTGAAGACACTGCTTTCCATCATTGTATTCAGTAACACGAGGATATGCAGACATCTGACACTGCAGCCATTGGTGCAATGAGGTGGCAGTGATGACAGTCCAGTGGGTGTGGACTGTATTCTTACCATCACCCACCTTTATGTCCATGGGTTAGGGTTATCCCCACCTTCACCCCATCCATGGTGTTCACCCACCTCGTGTCCTTCATCTTCCCAGATTGCAATTGCTTCCTCACCTGCCTAACTTGCCTCACCCACACATTCTTACTGCCGTTTCCCAACACTCCTCTGTCGTCTCTCTCAAAAAAAAAACAAAAAAAAAAATAGACACATGTCCCACAAAAAATATCTTCCCATGCATAGCTGTCCATTTTGCACACTTGTCTGTAGGACACACGATTCTGTCTGATTCTCAGTACAACAGATTGTGTTGTGGTCACCCCAAATTCAGCCTAATTTGTATGTTTTATTTAGGTAAAAATGGATAGTTATGCTTCTTTCCTACATTCTTCCTGCACATTTTTCCCTTATTTTCACTTTGTGCATTCCCCTGCTTGCCCCCCATTTCACCACTTTATCTTCCCCATTTCATTTCTTTAAAGAAATATTGCTTGATAGTGCACATTGTGCATTAATGCAAGGCTACGGCAAAAACAGTTTTAAGTATTATATAATTAGGTTCATAGATTGGTATTAAGCTAACTGCTTTTGTGAGCCATTTTAAGCTTAGCCAATTATCCCTTATGAGACTCTAACCCTGCACCTTGTGTTTGTAAGGCAAACACCTTAACCATTAGGCCACCCTCCCAATTTAGTTGGAAATCAGTACCATCTAGCCATATTGTACACGCTCTACGACAATCTTACTTCAGGATTTGGATTTGCACGTCTAAAATTATTTGACACTTAACATACACCTGGAAGTACCATCCAAACAAAAAACATACATGTATCACTGCAGTAACCTGTGGTGCTGTAAACTCAGTTGATTAGCAGGTGTATTTTAGAGACTTTATAGCAAATGGCGGACTTGTCTGCTTTTGTATACACCTGCTTGTCTCTGGCTGCAGAAATTGATGCACTTAATGTAGTGATAAGTACCTTTTTGGGCAAATAGTTTAGTTATAGGTAATACATTAGTATTTTGTTAGTACTGTTTCTTATCAATGCTGTGAGATGTGCAGCATCGCACAAACTCTTTAAAGAAAAGAAATGGGGAAGACAAGAAAGTGATGAAATGGGGGACAGGCAGGGGAAGAACAAAGTGAAGACAAGGCAGGAATGTGCAGGAAGGATTTAAGAAATGGCCATAGCTATCCATTAATTCCAGAACAAAACATACAAATTTGGCTGAATTTAGATTGTCGCCCCCCAGAGAGGGGGTGACCACAACACAATCTGTTTTGTAGTGAATTTGAAATTGTGTGTCATGAACATGTGCATGTGAAATGGAGGGCTATGTATAGGACATTTTTTTTGGGACAGGTGCCCATTTTTTTGATTGAGGAATGTTGGGGAAGGGTTGTAGGAATAGCTGGGTGTGGGCAAGTCAGGAAGCAATTGCAGACTGACAAAACCAACAAGAGAAGTGACATAGATGGTGAAGGTCACAGGAGGTGGGTGAACACCATGGATGGGGAGAGGGATGAGAAATCTCTGTGCCATGCATGTCAAGGTGGTTAAAAGTGAGAATCCACTCCTCACACAGTGGTCTGTCATCACTGTCGCCTCATTGCACTACTGGTTGCAATGGCCAACGTCTGAACCACCTATGGGTGCTCTACACTAGGTTGGAGAACAGATGGCTCCATTAGGTGTAGGCAGGTGCCAGCAGTGAGGAGCACAGTGCTACGCACCATCCCTGGCAGTTCATCATGGGTGATAAAAATCACCCTTTCCGTCAATGCACCCAGAGGGAGCCATAGGCCTGTTCTCTGGGGCAGAACTACCTGAGGGGCTGCATAGTGCAGGGGTGGTATTGCACCGGACCTGCTGGAGCACATTTAGTTGGGACAAGTGGATGCCATGGGACAGTCTTATCCTGCAGTGTTGTGGGAAAAACAGAAAATAAACACACACACAGAAAAAAATAATACCCCCCCCCCACACACACACACACACAAACACACACAAAAAGTGAAATGGGTTTGGATGAGAGAGAAAAAGGGAGAACATTAGTAACTTCATATGTGACATACAAACCACTGGTGCGATTAAATATTCTCTTACCTTTACTTTTAACACTACAAGCTGAGGTAATGAGTTTCTTTCTTACATTTAAGACTACCCAGTTTATAACAGAGACACAGTATAGTACGGATTGTAGCCATCAATCCTTGATGTGTGCAGATATTGCACATATGAGTGTTCCATTTATACTGATTACAGAAGGTCATTTGTGCCACTGGTATAGAGGTATGAAATTGCATTCCAATGATGAAAATCTAACTATATTGTATATTTGGGAAGTGAGTTTTTTGAACCCACTACTGATGTCTGTATACTGTACTGTTCTTTTGTTCTACAGACTACTGTATGCATACTTTGCCTTTTTACAGTTTAGAGATGCATGCCCACTGTTTGAGAATATGGCACCATTTCTTTGCTCAGTTTGATACAACTCTGTTTAATACCAGTTGAGCGGTACTTAACATTTAATGCTACAAAATTATTATACAGATTATTGTTATTAAAATACTATTTTAAGATAGTATTGTTCTGATGCATACATACCACATGTTTCTTGCCTCCTTACTAGGCGCGTGGCATGGGATCGATCATTCCAGACTCTCTTCTCAGCATCTTGCAGAAAAAAACAGAATAGAACACCATTATGAATACCAGTCTTAACTATGTTCAGCTTTTAACTCTTAGAATTACTCACTGAAATTGATACTTGCATATCTGTGGGGTGTCCCCTGCCCTAACATTTCCCTGATCCAAAGCTCAAGGGTATCCCTGTTCCTTCTACAGAAGTCATCAAAATTATGTCTGCATTGCTCACACGTGCGGGGGATACTTGTCGCACTGGTAAACTTGCACACGCTGTACTAGAACCCTGTACCATTTGCACTCCACCCCTACACTTAACGCTTGTTGCTACGAGATTAGTGAGATGGTAGTTTTTCTAAGGTTCTCGCTGTTAACTGTAGCACAATGCTGCTTAACATAGTTGCGCGATGCACAATATCATTAATTGAAAGCATCCAGTTTAATGAGTGGGTCGTATCTACAACCTGGGTGGTCCATTCCTCCAGTTTGAGTGCTGCTGTGCTTCGGGCAAACCAGCTGAGGATGGCTAAACATCTGTTAAGTGGTGCATTGTGCAAATATTCTTTCGGCTTTTCCCAGTTAAGGGGTTGCCACAGCGCAACTCCGGTCCGCTAATGATTGGCAGTCGATTTTTTTTATTGGTGCCGAGGTGCCAGCTCGATGCCCATCCTTCAGCGAAGGCACACCCGTTCTATGCATGTCTTTTGAATGCCACTGTACCGCGGGGAGTACATGCAGACTCCACACAGAAGGCGCTCCAGATGAGAATCGAACGGGAGAACCTCTTGCTGTGAGGCAACAATGCTACTGCCGCACCACCGCGGCTTCACTCACAAAAAAATTAAAAAAAGGATAAAACAAATTAATTAAAACAAAAAAGGAAGGCTGTCCACAGTTTTGCAGAATGTCCAGATACTTCCATAATATATTTGGCCTCTTCCTTGTAAAATGGGTTGTTTATAGTGAAATCACTGAAGGTTGCAGTCAATATTTCGTGACGTATACATTCATGTTCCATACTTCATATCTTTCAGAAAATGCACGATTGTCCTTTAGCCTGGAACAAGCTACATTCACCATGCAGGTTTCGTGTCCAGTAACACCAGGGTTTGCCATGAAACCTTCCCTACACGCGCCACATGTCATTAATATTCATGGCATGAGATTGTGTGATGCACAGTATCACGTACACAAATACACTCCCGTGTAGGCTCTGTGTGGAACCTACATGGAGTTTATTTAATCCGACAGACTTGTCTTGTGTAAATAGTGCATATTTTTCATACACGTTTGCTTTGCTGTGTTTTTATGATCTAGTTTATCCGTTAACTACTGGTATGCTGCTCCGATCTTAGGACAACTATATGTTCCATAGTAGTTAGCCCTGTCACAGAATTTTTTTTTCTTTTAATATATTACCTAGGTATAGTTTAGTAACCAGATGTTATTCAGGTTTTGCTTCCTTCTACTGTTAGTCCAGGTTCCATATTTAGTATTTTTGTATCAAAATATTTTTTGAAAGGAATTTGTTCTGGTCTACTTGACCTATGAGAAAGCAAACTCTTTGTAGTCCTATTCTGTCATTACCCACAGCGTTTACATTTTGAATGTGTCTTGCTAAGATCAATAAAATGCTTTAACAAATGCACTTGTAGTTTTCACCTTCAGTGCTGCAACCAGTTATGATTGGTTTCACTTCAGCCCCCAGGTGTTTGCCATATGAATGTCTCTGTTTCAGTGTACTTGCAGTTTAATAGGGCCAGAATGTTCCCGTATCTGGTTGGCTGGCTCCTAGATGACAGAGGTGTAGACTGGTACGTTTTGTTTTGTATATAATTGTTTTGGCAGCTAGATTTACAGGCCTATCATCCATTTGGTCTCCATGATTATTTGTCAGATAACATTTTGAAACTTAAAAAACAATGTTAATTAGTGATATGTTTTACTATGTGATTTATATTCATTATTTATTCATTAGATTGATTTTTGAGGAATTTGATAAGTCAGCTATGGATTTAAAGTTGGAAGGTGTGTTTTTGTGTTTGCCCCCCCCCCCCCCCCTTTCATTCTGAAGAATCCTGTTATGGATGAAAGTGCTTTAATTGAAGGTATTTTAATACTGGATTGTGACTGTGCTGGTTTCACTTGTTTTACTGATTTCTTGTTTGATATGAAAGTCACCTTTGGTCTTGTTTGTATTCATAACTGAAGAAAGCCTTGTGGTTGTCCTTTACCCGGGAGGCTGTCTTTTTACCTCAAGTTTATGTTTAATAGACTTGATTTGCACTCTTTCATGTGTGTTTTTAACCTGCTGGAAGTAGTATTTTGTAATGTTGAGTATAACTACTTTTCTTTTGTTGTACAACCTGTTTGTTTGAATTTCACCAGGGTGGTTTATTTTTTGTTACTTCTGGACTAATTTATGTTAGGAAAACTGACTCTCTGTACAATTGTGTCTGTAAATGTAGAGTTTTTGCGAACATTTCCATATAGGCAGATCTGCCCTCAGGTTTTGGGGGGGGGGGGGGGCTTGAAATTTTGACAATTTATCACCTCTTGGTAAGAGGTTTGCCTTAGAATAGTTCCTGAATGTTATGGGTTTAACTGGGGTCATGGAATTGATCCTTACTATGAAGGAGACTGCTCTGTGGCCTACCTGTATCAGAGAGGACACTACAGTAGGTGGGGTATAGCATTCTCCTGTGTTTTTTGAGTACCAGATTGAGTATGTTTGCATCCCTAGTGGGTATATGAATTATCTGGTCTAAGGTGTTTGTGTTTATAAAGTCCAAGATTCTCTGGGCCTGCAAATATGGGGACACGTAAGTGTCCAAGTTTATAGTGGGTGGTTGAAGTTTTTCATACAGATGGTATTTGGTTGAATGGCAAAGGACTCCAGTAAGTCCATGTATGAGTTGGGGCTTTCTTTTTTGGGGGTGGGGGTCATAGAGGGTGACCTATAGCTTGCAAGGATATGACATGGACTTTGCCTATGGAAATCTGGACATGGGGAAGCTCAGATGCATTATCCTGTTTGACTAGTATTGGTGAGTTTTTGTTCTAGATTGAGAAACCTCCACCTTTGGTCCCTGCCTATGCAGTGGCTAGGCTGAATGTGTGGTAGGCATTGTAGCCCTATACTGCCTGGATGCTCTTTGTGGCTTTAAAAAATATCTCAGTAACTGCACAAATGTCCACATTCTCCATGGTGAGGAGAGCCTGGAGGGAGTGGAGTTTCATTTTGAGCTCCTGGTATTGAGCAGTAACACCTTTTATATGGGGGAGAAGAATGTTTGGGGGAGAAGAATGTTTTGGCCAATATTCAAAAGACTAGAGGGGACTGATTCAGACCTTCATAAGATCATATGAAGTTACTAGGCTGTTGGCCCTGAGGCCCTTAGAAGCCTAGACAAGAATTTAGCCCATGTGCCAACAAGTCAGCACCCTATGCCACTGTCCAGCAGTGACATAGCTGGAATCCCAGAGTGTATTTTCTGTTCCCCATCCAGTTGTTCAGGTTGCGCTCATTGGCAAAGCAATGTAATCTGACAATATCCTCCTGTGCTGACAGATGTTATACCCCCTTGGAATGACACAAGAAACTAGGTCAATTCTTGAAGTCCATCCTGTTTTCATATTGTGGCATTATTTTTTGTGAAAGTAGAATGCTGTTCAATGCTAGACACATTCTAGTCTGGAACACATAGTCCGGAAGCCCCATAGTGTCTCTTCATGTACTCCAGGGAGGTACATCTCTGGTCATTTACACCCACATGAAATATGACTGAGTCATACTAGTACTTTTGCTGTAATGACATAAGTGCATGGGTAATTTGACAGATCCTGGTCCCTTATAGACAACTGATCATGAGTCTGTCCTTAGTCATTCTGGTGACCATAGACACATTCACCAAGCTGAATAAGGAGAAAATCATCTGTATGGCTCACATTGGAGTCTCCTGTGATTAAAATATTTGGTTGTGTGTTGGTTGCCTTGTAGGCCTTGCAATTGAGGCTCGAAGGGTCTGCCTATATTTGTTTGACTTGGGTGTTCTGCTGGAGTGCTTTTGGAGTTGCTGAGGATTCTTTTGCAGGAGGAATGTCTAGGAGGTCTTTGGGGGTTTAGGAATGTTGTTTATGTACCTAGAGAAGACACTAGCCTACTCAAAACAACATCTTAAACCAAAGTCCACTATTGCTTTTAACTTTATTTATCTTTGTTTTGCGAAGCATTTTTCGTTCACTAAAGAAGGTAACGTGTCTGTGCCCGTGCGCATAAGTATGTACTTTGTTTAAAATTTAGTATTTTCAAGAAGCTTGTCATATATTTGGTGTGACTGCAGAGAAATATCCTAAATTACATTATAGTCACAAATTTTGTACCCACTTTTGTTGTGTAAGTTGCTAGCAATGTAATTTATAAGCACATGTTCATATTTTTCCTTGCTAGTTTAAGTAATGCATGTAGCTACAAACCATTATCTGCTTTTTAAGCATTTAAAACATTGAAATCATTTTGCTCTATTAACCTACTGTATGGGAACTTTGTTCCCAATCCATTTAATTAAAAAAATAGAATGCTAAGTGTGAAAAAAATGGTAGGCAGAACTTTAAAAAGAAACAACACAACAACAACAAAAAATGATTGCACCCTTCATTTGTAGAAGACCAGATTACTTAAGATAGACTTTATTGTTCAAATGCAAGTGGTCTTTAACGAACTTCCGGACATAACAGATACGACAAATGGAACATCACATTTATATTGCCTCTTGGAGCACTGCAGAGTGTAGTACCTTCCCATCTCTACTGATTGTCAATTTGATTATTACTTTTTGTTTTAAATTGGGTAGATTAGCCAGTGACCATGCTAATCCAGCATGCATTTGAAAAAAAGTTTGCCAAGAGTCCATATTGAGTTGAACTAAGGAGCTGGTGAGTGTGATTGTAAGATAATTTTATGTTATTGTGTGAATGCCATGTCAGTCTGTGACTGCTAAGATGGTTATAGTTTTAAGATGTTAAAATATGAAATGCTGTGAAATTTGTTTGAAAGACCTTTTTTAATGTTGCTTTCTTTCAATGCTTTCCCCCTAGCTCTCTCTTTTTAATAATCCAGACGTAGAAGGTGATGACAGTGAAGATGATTTGACAGACAGTGAGGAAAGTGTTTACTCTGGATTGGAAGATTCGGGGAGTGACTCTACTGCTGATGATATCAGTGGTGATAATGATGAAGATGAAGCAGTTGAGGAAGATGGAGTTGCTTCTGACTCAAGTGCTGGAGAAGCTGCCAATATTGTTGATAATGACAGTGACAGTGGTGTTGAAGAAAAAACTTTGCCAAAACAGAAGAGCTTGGACAGTCTGCAAAAGTCAAAACTAAAAGTAGGTTTTACAAAATCACATCTCCTCTCCTTTTTGTCTTACACTGCGCATTTAACAAAGTTGGTGGTGATGGCATTCTTTATTTCCTTCGTTTTTTTTTTAACTGAACACAGTTTTCCTACTTTTCACTGTAGACTCTTATCTTAACCATCTTTCTCGCGTGTCTAAATCCAGGACTTAGTTTTGCTTTATTTCAACTCTGACTTTGTGGTTTAAATGCTGTCACTCTTTGGCTAAACTCTCTCTGTCTCTTTCTCTCTCTCTCTCTCTTTCTCTTTCTCTACAAACCTTTGTTTCCTTTGCTATTTTTGTCCTTAAACATGTATTTAATTATTAAATCTATTTACTAAGATAATGCACTGGTCACAGTGAACAAATTTCAGGCATGTCCCTGTCATAATGGACCTCAGTCTTACCTATTTCTTTCTTTGTTTCTGTGTCTAGCTTGCATAGTTCATTCACTTTAAAACGAATACGAGTAAATCGCAGAGAATTTCCAGCTTGCACTGCGCTCTCTGCTTCTATCGTGCTGCTTGCCTTCCAGGTGTTTGAGTTGTACCTGCACTCAGCTCTTCATTTAACTGATTCAGCCTCCTTGAGGCTGTCAGTGGCTGCATTCGGTTAACGTGGAACCATCTAACGCATTTTGCACAGTTCAAGTTACACTTGTGCTACCTTCTGTACTTTAAAGGAGACAACAGTTGGATTTCTGTGGGACAAGAGTGGTCTTCAGTTAGCCCCTTATGTAGCATGTAGTGTTAGCTACTTTTCTGGTTAGAATTTCATGTGTCGTACTGTTCAGTACCATTTTCATCAGATATCATTGTACTTTCTGGTTAGAATTTCATGTGTCGTACTGTTCAGTACCATTTTCATCAGATATCATTGTAATTTTCTGGTTAGAATTTCATGTGTCGTACTGTTCAGCACCATTTTCATCAGATATTGGTGTACGTTCTGGTTAGAATTTCATGTGTCGTACTGTTCAGTACCATTTTCATCAGATATCATTGTACTTCCAGCCATTTCGCTCAAGGCAGTACAGTGCAATGACCCAGGTACTGAAAGATGACTTACCAAAGTTAAATAATGTACCCCTCTGCATGCTGTATAACCCTGAACAGCTAACTTATTTTGTATTTTATTTATACGTTTAATTGACAAGAGTTCTGAAGAGAAAATATTGTGCTGGCTTTACATTTGCTTAATTTATTGAGCTTGCATACTTACGCAGTGTAGCTTTCTGTTATTTTTTTTTTTTTTTTTGTAGTTTGTGAAATCCTTAGATTAACCATTAAATGCTCAAAAATAAATGTAAAATAATAAATAGTATAATCTTAAACATAAGGGCATAATCAAGTACAGCTTGGTCTCATTAATTTTAAGCTCTTCCTGTTACTGAATTTCCTTGAGTCACGGAGTCCTAGTTGATTTGTCTGGTGTTTTATTTAATTATTTCACTTGTGTTAGAAAACTAAATCCCCCTGAATCCAAGGCCCCTTTTAAGGGGCAGGCTAAGCATATGTCAGTGTGATGCAGTAAGGACCCCGAGAATACATTTATAGCGGTATGTGGATTTACTCAGAATCAATTGCTTAATGATAAACGTAGTCCGCTGGGTTGGAACGCAGATGTAATACAGGAGAAATGTGTGAACTCTAAATATGTACATAGCATTATCACAGTCCTATTCCTATAGGCTTACTGCAACTGTGTCTCCTCATTATGTGCATCATTCCCATGAGAGGTCTAATTCTGGAATATTAAATAAGTTTCCTTTGTGAGATACACTGGTTGAATTGAAGGGTGTTTCTTGTAAATTGTTCCCTTTAAACTTAATGTTGGGCATTATTTTGATAATATGTGGACTTTTTAATTTCACTAGTTGTCTGTCGTGTGTAAGGAGGGTGCCACCTGGTCCTTTGTTTAGATTTGGAACTCCACAAGCATTTGCTGTCAAGTTCTTTATTCCCTGCTTGGTTTATATACAGTATGCATGTTTTTGATAGAGGACCTCATTGCGGTTTGTAGAGTTTGTAGCCATTTTTTCACTAGTAACTCTCCTCTCCAGAGCTGTAGTGTTGCTTAATGGCTTATATGCAGTAGGTGGCAGTTCTACTGGAATGTGATTGGGTTTCTTTACCAGTCTGGCAAACTTGTGCTATGTAGGGGTCATTTTTCCATGTCCTGCTACCAGAGAGAAGGGAATGTCGTTTTCTAGTATCACTATCAGTAGTACTAATGGACTAATGAACCTTTTCTTTATGGACTATAGAACACTCTCTGAACCTGTCTACTGGGCATGCTCATGATCCTGAATATTATATGATGAGAAACAATCTGATGTTGTTAATCTTCGTTCATTCCTTACTTATGGGTTATCGGTTCTGAACTCAGAAACAGGTCTTCCAAAATCAAGCTCGCGTCAGCCAAAAACTCTCGAGCCAAGACCCTACCCAGAATGCTCTGCTCCCTGTTACCTTGTATCGCGTTAGCCGCATTGCTAAACAGCCGTGTAAAGCCACTCTCTCTAAGTGTCTAATTTTTTGACAGTTTATATATTGTTATTACTCCTAACATTTTCTCAAGTTTATTCTGATATTTTCCTACCCTATCACACAGTTTAGACCTTGTGGTAATTCTCCATTACCATCATTGGTAATCCTTCCTTTTCTCTTTTTATCCTTTTCTTGGGTAGCCGTTATACTTTTTGCTACTGGGCTTCTTCTCCACGACAGCTATGTCGGATAAGAAAAGTTCTGTTTGTTTCAAGCACTGCAAGGATTGTGGCCATAAGTTACCGCTTTCTGATGGACATGACTTGTGTGTCTACTGTCTTAATGTCTCCCACTTGACTGTAGAGCCTCAGTGTGGGATCTATAAAAACTTCTCTACTAAGGCTCTCAACGAGAGGAAGAATAAGTTTAATTTTGAAAGGTCTCCTCAAGACTCTTTTTTTCTGAGGCTATTTTTGGGTCGCAGGGCTCACCCCCTCCTGTTAAACCCCACAAGAGGCATTCTTCCTCTTCATCGAAGTCACTCCCTTCTTCTCCCTCTGGAGATCGTAGGGAGTAGACTCACAAGAAGGTGAAATTGATTACTACTCCGATGCTTGGCACCACCTCAAATGATCCTGACTATAGCCATGTCTCTTATCGATATCGGCACTGGAGTTTCCAGTTCAGACAACTATGGTTCCGACAGTTCTGTCGCAACCCCTAACGGCACCATCAATACAAGTTCAGTCCCTTTCGGCACAGTTGGTACAGTTACCTTTGGCTCCCAAGTATGACTCTTTACTCCACAGCGCAGACTTTTTTGGAACCATTTACTTTGGTGCAGTCCTTCTTGGCACTGTTCTTATTGCCAGTGCAGACACTTTCCACTATGGCACTGTACCCTTCGGGGCAGATCTTTGCCTTTATGGTGCAGACACCTTCAACTACCACAGTGCCGACATCTTCGGCCCAGACTTTTTCCAGACAGTTTTCTTCGGTGCAGACTTCCTCGGCTCCGAGCTATGCACCTATTAGTTAGCAAGGACCAAATATTTCCCTTCATTGGATCCTTTTGCTAGCAGTTAGTATAGTCCTTTCCTGGAAAGGCAAGAATGGTCATCGGCCTCCTCCATGAGGTCAACCAAGAGTCTTTCTGAGCAGGATGTGTTGCAGCTTGTTGACCAGTTGCTTGTGGCCAGAGGTCTCTCAACCGTCTAAGTCCATGTTCCCTCATAGAGGTGAGTGTATTTTGCCTCAAACCCCAACGTATACTCCTCCTTCGACTTGTACTCAAGTCTCGAAGCCTATTACTCTGACAGCAGCTTCCCTCCCTCCGACTCCAATAGTGGATCTCACTTTGGAATCAGAGTTGACCTTGTGGCCCTCTGTGCACTGGGCATCGGGCTCTTCTCAGGCCAGTGGCTGTGCTGTTTGGGGGGGGGGGGGAGTGGCATTCCTGGCTGCACACATATTTATTTTTTTAATGGCACCTTCCAGGGATGCTCTCTCTCTTACACCTCACAGTCCTCTTTAGACTCCTGGACTGGGGTTGGGTTTGTTGGGGTGGGGTGTGACCCCGGTTCCGAGGTTGTCGTGCTCTGTTACAGGCTCACATCCCTCCTTGGGTGGCCCAGCCTTCCAGGCCATGGAGAGGGCACTTGCCTCCACTGGCAAAGCTCATTTATCAGAGTCCTCCCCCACCCCCTGTGCTGCAACTGCCACAAGCTTCAACCCCCGGGCACAAGAGCTTCAGGTCTTTCCTTCTCAGGAGACGCCCTCTTTGCAGTCTTTCCCAGAACCTCCCACTGAGGAAGTGCCCCGCAAAGCATCGTGCAAGAGGAAGCACATGGACTCCGCCAAGGAGTCAATGACTGAAGATACGGATTTTGATGATGGGGAAGGGTCCCCACAGTCACCCTCTGATGAGGTGTCCAGTGACATCCTCGAGATCCTTAGAAGGGTGACTGGAAGCCCTCTAATCCTTCCTCTGAGGAATCTGTATTCCTGCAAGCTTTTTATGCCCGGCCCCTACCTCCTGGGTCGCCCCGCCTGCCAATGAGCTCGTGCAGCTCATATGGAAGGCTCCTGATACCATAGAAGCGATACCAAAGAGGTCCGTTAAGATATTGCCCCCAGCGGAGCACCCCCACTGGTCACGTGGTCTTCCAGTAGACGCTATGATGGTGGCAGCTGCTACAAAGAAGGATTTAACAGAAGAGTGCCAAACTGTCCATCCGTCCAACAAGGAGTCCCGGGCGATTGACAGATTAGGGAAGCGTGTGTTTGCTTCATCGACCTTCGCCATAAGGTCTTTGAATTATTTGACACACTTTTACCAGGCCTCGGCGAGATCTTATCAACCAGCTCTCTGAAACCCTGGCAGGAGCGGTTTCTGACAATTCTGTGATAATGTGGCTTCTCAGATAGCCACCCTAGAGTCCATTTCCAACTCCTCTATGCATCTCATTTCTGACTCAATGGAAGGGGTGGCTAGAGCGGCAGGCGCAGGTATAGTCGTCAGATGACATGCTTGGATGCACCTTTGTGTCTTTGTAGACTCTTTTAAAGCTTCCTTCATGAATGCCCCATAGAGACAGCTTCTTTGTTTGGCCCTAAAGTCAAGGATGCCCTGGCACTGTGTGAACAAGATGGCAAGACCTTATCTACCATTGGTGTCAGACACTCCACTTCTCAGTAATTCTATTCCAGGAATCAGAGGAGCTGAAAGATCTAGCACAAGAAATAACAATGTTCTTTCCAGGATACACGTGCCGAGTTTTCCCCTAGAAGCAGAGGGGGGAAACTCCAGTGGCAGACTCCCCTTTCGGGGCTGAGAAGATCTGCGAAACCGGGGTTCCAGAGATTCTTTCTCTCGCCAACCCTATCAGCACACCTGAAGCATTGCCTGACTCCTCACCTCTGGAAGCGGTCGGGGGTCATTTCTCCTTGTACCCTGCTGTCTGGCAAAAGATAACAGAATCTTGGGTACAACGGATTATATCCAGAGGCAATCACATCCCCTTCCATCTTTGCCCAGTCTCATCAAGAGTGTTACCCAATGTTCCACCCAGTCAAAGGGAATTAGCAGTACACGAAATCAAAAAATTGCTACGAAAAAAAGTCATCCAGATGGTCCCCCCAGACCACATAAGATCCGGATTTTACTCTAGGTTTTTGAGCAGGTGCATTCTACAGCCTCGGAAGTGGTCCCTCAATCCTCAGATAGCGGCAAAAATCTTCCACCGCTGGGGCCAGCCTTGCTGCAACCTATTTGCCTCCTCAACCAACTACAAGTGCAACAACTAATGTGCCCTGATCCCCCTTCGGGGACCGTCATCAGCGGACACTCTAGTCCACGCTTGGCCCTCTGGTCTTCGTTATGTCTATCCTTCTCTTCCCCCGATTTTCTAAAGAAAGCATGACAGTTGAAGAGCAAAATGATCCTAATTGCTCCATATTGGCCTCGACAAGTTTGGTTTCCCTTCCTCTGGCCTCATCTGCTAGATCAACCATGGATCCTCAATCCATCACCAATATTTATCTCCCATCCACAGGGTCTGATTCACCCCAGTCTATCATCCCTGAAACTGACCGCTTGGTTTCTCCACTTCCTATGATTGCCAGGCATGAAAACCTTTCGTCCCCTGTGTGCAGTATTCTTATTGCATCTCCTAAATCGTTCACCAGACTAATCTATCTTAACAAATGGAAGAGGTTCTCTCTATGAGCAGCAGATAAGCAAATATAGACCCCTTGTCAGTCCTAGTCTCAGTATTGGATTACTTATCGCATCTTTTCCACTCTGGGGTGTCTGCTGTACTATCGGTGTACATTTAGCTGCCATCTCAAATTTTCATATTGGTTTTCAAGATTCTTCACTTATGTCACACAGACTCTGTAAGACTTTCTTGAAAGGGGGTTATCCACCTAAAACCTCCCTTTAGAGAACCCGTACAACCTTTTGGATTTGGCTTTGGTTCTACAAGCATTGACAGCTCCACTCTTTGAACCTGCATCCTCTTGTGATGCAAGATATCTCTCTTGGAAAACTTTGTTTCTCATTGCAATCACATCCGCCTGACTATTTTCAGAACTTCAGGCCTTGTGCATCCAACCTCCCTATTTTATTGTTCATAAGGGCAGGGTATCACACAGAACCAATTCTACTTTTTTTTACTAAAAGTGGTGTCCGAGTGATCTATCTACCAGTCTCTTGATCTCCCAGTGTTCTTTCCTAACCATTCTAACAAGGGAGATTATTGCCTGCACTCCTTGGATGGTAATAGGCAAATACAATTTTATCTGGACAGAACAAAGTCTACCCGTAAATCAGACCAACTATTTTTGGCTTTTTCTGGACTTGGATGGGGTCATCCTGTATCAAAAGTTACATTGGTGTCATGGCTGAGAAATTGTTTTTGTTGTAGATAAAGGTGATACAATCTCCCCTTGTCTCAGTCAAAGCACATTCTACAAGATCTATGGCAACTTCAGCAGCTTTCCATGCTAAGGTTTCCTTTAGTGATGTTTGCTCAGCTGCAACTTGGGCCAAACCTCATATCTGTGTTCTTCATTACAAATTGGACTTGGCCTCCAGAGGTAGAGCTTCCTTTGGTTCCATGGTGCTCAGGAATGTCCTTACATGAGGGCCACCCAGGAATACAGGTAGCTGGACTGTCCCATCAGTAAGAAATGAACGAAGATTAACAACATCAGATAAAGAAGTTATGTCTTACCATTACGTTCCATCTTTGTTCATTCATTACTTCCCACTCTCCGTCCCCCCATCCGGAGGTTCTTGGTTGATCTCATGTACTCCTTTCTTGTAGGTCTGTTATGACCAGAGGTAGCCTCTACTTTTATCTATCAACTTGCAAACTCGATCTGAGGTAACAGGGAGCAGAGCATTCTGGGTAGGACCTTGGCTCTGGAATTTTTGCCTGATGCAAGCTTGATATTGGCCGGCTCGGTTCGGAGGACTGAACCGATAACCCGTCAGTAATGAATGAACGAAGATCAACAACACAGATGGAACATTATGGTAAGACATAACTTCTTTTTTCACATATGAGTTGCATTTTGTGTATGCATTATCTCCTCCCCTTTTTTTTTTCCCTTCCCATCACTTTCCCTATCAAGTAATACATCCAGTAGTATTAAGTGTTCTATTATGCTGACTTCACAAGTTTTCCACATTGCTTGCAAGTGGATGCTGAAAAGTATAGAACCCTGTAGGGATTCCTTACCCCCTGCAATTAGTAGTCCTCTGGTAGTTGAGTATACAAGGTTAAACATTATTGTCACATTTCTTTGCAGATGTAATCAACACTTGGTAAAGGGGGTATTTTACTTACCATATGTCATATCGCATTTTACAGTGTTTGATACAAATAGTTTATTTTCTCCTCTTTAAGCTAAAATGCACGATGTGACATGAAAGAATGTACCTACAGCCCTTACTACCAACATTAGTTTACAAGTTACCTCTTTTCCATGCTGCGTTAAGCAGCAATGGAGTCTTTTATACCCTAGTTTGTCAGGTATTCCTTACAGATGGAACACCAATTCTTGTAAGCCTGACACATTTGAAGTTTTGCTAATGAAACCATAATGGAAACCAGTAGCTGTTCCTGTAACTTTGTAGTGGTTTTCATTACCCAGAATGCTTTGTGGACACGTAAATTATTGTCAGTACCTAACTTGACCTCAATTTGCAAGGGAAAAATAGTCAATAGTGAAACTGAAATATCCAGAAGTGTCATAGTCTTTGTGTAGCAGCAGAAGTATATCCAGAAAATAACTGTAAAACACAGATGTACAAGTGTAACAATGCAGTTTAAGAAAATGAGCTGTTAATAAAGTTTAGCCTGTAGTCTTGCGTTTGATTTCTGTATTTTTAACTTGTTAACTGTGTGACTTTGAGCATTTATCATATGCAGGCATTACTACTGGTTACCCCTGTAAAGGGATACTTATATCTGTTAGGCTTACCTTGTTAAATAGTTTATTGGCATGAAAGCATCTGAAATTCCCTTGGCTTTGTACTTTTTTTTTTTTTTTTTTTGCTTATAGCTATAATGCATACACCTTGACTGATTGCTGATGTATGTGTTTTTTCATTTTATTTATTTTTGTTAGCCAGGTGTGCCCACTAGACACAACAATCACTTTTTGGGTAGCTTGAATATGCTTTCTATTTAGTACATTATGCAAATTAAGACAGAGAATCAAACTCTTAATTGCTGGAAGCAGCTTTATTAATGGATCATAGCCTTAACCCTGCACACTATTTGACAGACTCTGGATCAGTAAAGAAAGGTTGACTATGTAAAAGATGTTTAAAAGGCCCAGGAAAAGTGCTTCTCTTACTTCTGTATTATCCATTATTTTAAAGATCTGAGCACTGTTTTTTAGTAAGGTCATGCTAAGTCCACATTTAGAGGAATGTCTTACTTGGGCATACAGTCCGTTACTGAAAGCAGAACTGTTTCTCCTTACCTTTTGTCAAAGGGTTGAGCAGCGAAATGGCTCTAACAATTTTTACGATTTATGAAGCCATTTTAGATGGATATAATGTTTGATTCTTTCCACACTTTAAGACACTGTTTGTCTGATTAATTGTGAAATCAGTTTAACTTCATGCATTTGTAATGGGTTAAAAAGGAAAAAAAAACATGGCCCAATTGCAGCAAATTCCAGGACGCAAAGATGTCAGTAAGTACACCACTGGGCTTCTCTGCTTAGCCATCCAGAAGTAGAAATATCTTCTATTGTTAAACATTTTATTCTTCCCCACCCATAAAGAGGTGTGAAAAATTGCTGGTATACATTTATAGGTTTGGTAAGTCTGAATCCTTTGGGGAATTATGTTGCTGATTTTTGTAGATTGCAAGTTGTGATATCAGTTTTGGTGTTTTATTTTGCTTCCAACTCTGTCAGCACTTTCTAATGTTGGACAGGAAACAAGCTAACAAATAAGTACTAAAGGAGACTCTGAAATTTCATTCTGCTATGTAAGCATATTTGAAATAAAATGCACACACTAACGTCTTTCCCTTCGCTGTACTTCTCACCCTTCACAATTGGGACCTGGGACAACAGAACCATTAAGATGCCTATAACAGTGTAACTAATATAACCAATAAGGTTCCAGAGAGAGAGAGCACACTGTGTTGTTTTTTTTTTTTTTTTTTTTTTTTACTTTAAATAATGTAATAAACCATATTATCAAGTTAAATGTATTCTAGGCATAGTTTTTAAACTGCTGTGCATAGAGCATATTGTACTCTCTGTATTTCCAAAACCTGGTGCTGTAGGTCCAATGTCATCCGCCACAAGGTTTAGCCCAGCAACATTTAGTCTGCTTGGCTGGCTAGGAACCTACCCTTTACTCATGTCATCTGGCAAGTAAGCTCCTCTCCAAATCTTGTCGTCTAAGTTGCCTTACTTTGAGAACAGCCCTAGACTGCTTTCTTTATCATACCGCTGCTTTGAGTTTAAGTTTGCACCTGTGTAATTCCACTGAGAAAATCTTAATAGTGCAACTTTGGGAGTCCAAAGTATTTCTTAAACCTTCGTTACTGAGCCTTTTAAAGTTTCTAGTACCAAACCTCAGTCACTAACAGAAGAATTTCTCCCATAGAAAAGTAGTTTTATTACCGAATGATGAGCAGGACATAACCTGAGAATGATTTGGGTTTCTTAAGTCTCAAAAATGAGGCTGGTTCCCCCAAGTCCTAAACACTTTTTTTTTTTTTTTTTTTTTTTTTTTTTTGCCAGTGTGTTTCATAGAGAATTGTCCCCAAATTTTCATGTATTAGAAAGCATGGCGAGCTTCATGACACCCATGCAGATAGATAATACAGTTATGACTGCTAAATCCTACACAAATGCACTATATAAACACTTGCATGAGTGCATGGATTGTGCTATCCCAAACAGAACCAAGAGGCTAGCCTCCAAAAAAAGGAAGCCAGTCTGGTGGTCCCCTGCCATAAACTCTACAACAGAAGGAAGAAACTGTTGCAAAAGAGAATAAAATCCCATGAGTGGAGGAGCTCCCTAGTCAGCCTCAGTAAGAAGCTGAGATCCCTTATAAGATCCTCCAAAGATAGCTACGAAAACAAAATTGCCACTGATGGGGCAACCACAAAGCATTCTGTAGCTATGTGAAGAATCTCAATGGCAACACCCAGATCTGCTCTGAGTTGCAGCACAACGGCACGGAAATTACAAAACCAACTGATATTGCCAACATCCTGGCAGATAGGTTCAGTGCTAACTTTACCCCCCTAAAGGGCCCATATCTATACAGGAAGAATGCAGAGTCCCTGTAATCACATCTATGCAGGTAAAAGCTGCACTCTCCAAAACCAAAAACACAGCATCCATGGGACCGGACAACATCCCAGGCTGCGTTTTACATGAACTTCAGAACAAACTGACCCCCCCCAACTAAGAACCATGTTCAATCATAGTCTCATGTCAGACTTTGTGCCCACTGAATAGCGCACAGCAACAGTTATCCCACTCCACAAATGGGGAGCCACCACTGATCCTGGGAACTATTGCCCTATTAGCCTGATGAGCCTGGTCTGTAAGGCCATGAAATGCATCATCATGGAACTCATAAACAAAGACATTGGTAACCTCCAAACTCTGGACCCCACCCAGTTCGGGTTTGTGAAGGGCAGATCATGTCTTCTGAACCTGATTGACTTCTTTGAGGCAGTCACCAAAGACGCAGATGAGGGTTAGGTCGTTCACACAGCCTCCCTTGACCTTGCCAAGGCTTTCAACACCATCCCCCATTCTGGGATTATAGCTAAACTCCCTGAACTAGGTATAAATCCCTGTGTCACAAGATCTGTTGCCAACTGGCTCACTGACAGAACCCACACTGTAAAAGTTGCAAATTCCAAATCTGACTTCAAACCAGTGACAAGTGGAGTACCAAAGGGTTTAGTTCTGGGACCTCTCCTGTTTGGTATTTACTTCTCTGAAGTGCAGGCTAACACAGAAGGCCTCTGGCTAATGAAGTTCGCAGATGACTGCAAACTAGGAACCATAATAGAGTCCCCAAATGATGTGGACATCCTACAGAAGAGAATCACTGCCAAAAAGTGCATTGTCATCCCCTTTGGTGAAAACTCTGTACCCATGAACTACCACATAAACGGCAGTCTACTTAACACCAAATGTGTGATAAGAGACCTTGGGACCCAGGTGGACAGTAATCTCTCCTTTGATAATCACATCGCCACAGTAGTCAGGAAATCCTATGTGGCACACCTAATCACAAAAGGTTTCTCATCCAGGAAAAAAAAAGAGGCCATTGTTTCCCTCTACTCGGCACTCTTTAGACCCATTATAGAGTCCAACGCCCCTTTTGGAATGTACCTCGCAAGAAATCTGCAGCAGCTGGAAAGGCCACAGAAGTACCTCACAAAGAGGATTACTGGCCTCAAACAGATTCCCTACACTGACCGTCTCAAACTCCAGCTTTACTCTGTAGCATATCACGTACTCCAAGGAGATCTCTGCCTAACATATAAAGCTATGTTAAACACACAGCTGTTGGACATGCTACACCTAAAGAAATCCCAATCCCTCCTAGCTACACGCCCTAGGAATCTAAACCTTGTCACCACAATAAACAGGACATGCTGGAGGGATAGATTCCTGTCCAAGAGACTTCCTATACTCTGGAACAAGCTACCCATCTATGTCAAGCAAAGTTCATCATTAGCAGTCTTCAAGAAAACTTTTGAGTGGATGGGATATAGGAAATACACCCTGGGGATCACTTCTGTGGCTCTGCTCAACAGGGGCACAGAAAATTAACTTTCTTGGGTGGCGTAAGCCAGGGAACCTTGCTGGCTAGGCTTACTCGGGCCCTTGGGCCAATAGCCTAGTACCTGCCTATGAACCTATGACTTAACCGTTTCTCCCCCTCTGTGGCATTTCTAGTCTGCTGCTTTGGTGCACACCACAATGACACTGAATTGGGATCTCATGATAGTTCCTGGACGAATTTGTCTCTTCCATTAAGCAAAATCATGCCAGTAAGCAAAATCATGCCACAGCACCCAGAAGTTCTTTTTGATAAGGAAAATGTACAGCAAGGTACCTGGTAACATTTCACTTCCACTGAAGTTGTAATGCTCTTCAGGCTCAAAGTTCATAACTCTGACTTTGTGGTGTCATATAATACTGCATTTTTTTCCCTCATTGGGCCTGTAAATCTGTTAAGCCTGTTATACTGCCACTCCTCCCTTCCTCGACAGTCACACCTGACTGCAGGAAGGAAGATTGCAGCAATCCGTCCCTTTGCTGGATGCTCTTGTTTCCTCTTGCCTTCTTCCTGTCTGTCCCAAATTTTCTTCACCAGATTCTTCTACTTCCTTGCACATGCTCCCAAACTGCCGTAATCTTGTGACCACTGAGAGCCTCTTCACTAGTTAACTAGAATGTTATATTTCCATAATTACAAAGCTCAGCTAACTCCATAAGTTTGTCTTCAGATACCACTTTTTAAAAAGGCTGTTTGGTCTTATTTCTTCATTGTTTTGTAAAAACTTTTGAGAAATGGTGTAACTTTGAAGAAACATGTACGAGTCGCTGAAATTCGAATACTGGCTAAGGCTCTTGCCACCTCCATAGTGCCTTTTTTAGGCAAGGCTCAAAAGACAAACCCACCTCCATAGACAATACAAAGAAAAAGAAACTAAGGGTAATGCTGCTCAACGCCAAAAGTCTAAACCTCAAAATGCACGCACTCTAGGCTCTCCTCAGTATGGAGAACATCGATGTCTGTGCAGTAACAGAAACCTGGTTCAAGGCTCATGAAAGCACCCCAGCACTACCAGGTTATACTTCGTACCATACTTTTCGGCCAAAAAACTCGGACCGAACCACAAAAGGAGGGGGGGGGGAGTATCCATATACATCAAAAATGCCCACACCTCCAGGTTAGTAGCACTGCACGAAGCAACGGAAACTATCCATATGCAACTAACAGTGGGCAAAACTGCTTTTCGGTTTGCAGCTTGCTACAGACCACCCTCCCAAACTCAGGACACCCACTCGGCTTTCCTGAGAACACTGGAGAATATGAAGGTCTCTCCAAACACCATTATATTGGGTGACTTCAACTACCCAGACATTGACTGGGTAAACTGCTCAAGCCCACACACCCTCGCCCAACGGTTCCTAGAATTTATAAACTCAAATGCTATGGAACAACTGGTCACCACCCCCACAAGAGAGGAAAACATATTGGACCTGGTCATCACCAACATAGGGACTCTGTTCCACACCAGAGGTATACCCCTCACTGGTAAGGTCAGACCATAAATTAATCTCACTGGACATCCATATCCCATCCCCCACCCCCAGCCAAGGTAACCACGGTGAAGAACTTCTCAAAAGCAAACTTCACACTTCTCAAAACCGAGATGGTATCCTTCAAAGCCCCTGGGCCAGTGGAAAATACGGCTCAAACCGCTGAATCCTTTACAAACGCATTCTATGGAATGTATGGATCGTGCCATCCCTAATAAAACCAAGACTCGCTCCTCCAAAGGCAGGAGACCTGTCTGGTGGACCCCGGCCATAAATAAGCTATACAACAAAAGGAGAAAGCTACTACGTGATAGAGCAAAATCCCAAAAAAGGTACTAGCAAGAAGCTACGATCCCTCATAAAATCATCTAAGGCCAGATTCGAAAGAAGAATTGCACAAGACACTAAAGACCATCACAAGGCCTTCTTTAGTTATGTCGGGAACCTGGGAGGGGCAACTCCCAGATATGCTCTGAGTTAGTGCAAAATGATAAATGCACTGAACCCACAGACTTATTGCCAACATCCTGGCAGACAGGTTCAGTGCAAATCCCCCCCCCCCCCAAAGAGCAAATCTCCATCCCAACATAGTGTAGCCTCCCTGACATCACAGATAAACAGGTGAGAACTGCCCTCTCCAAAGCAAAAAACACAGTATCAATGGGACCGGATGGTGTCCCGGGCTGCATCTTACACGAGCTACAAGAACTTAACCCTCACATAAAGTCACTGTTCAAACTCTGCCTTACTACAGGATATGTACCCAAGGAATGGCGTACTGCAACAGTGGTCCCGCTCCACAAGGGAGGTGCCACAACAGACCCCAGAAACTATCACCCTATAAGCCTGACTAGCTTGGTCTGCAAAGCTATGGAGCGTATTGTCATGGAACTCATAAACAATGACCGGGAACCTGCAGACGCTGGATCCTACCCAGTTCGGCTTTAAGGGCAGATCCTGCCTCTTAAACCTGGTCAACTTCTTTGAAACAGTTACCAGGGCCATAGACGAAGGGAAGGTAGTCCACACAGCCTACCTGGACCTCGCAAAAGCCTTCGACACAATACCCCACTCAGGCATCATAAATAAGCTCACCAGATTAAATATGAACCCCTATGTCACAAGATGGGTTGCAAACTGGCTCAGGGATAGAAACCACATGGTCAGAATTGCAGGTGCCTTGTCAGACTCTAAACAAGTCACAAGTGGCATCCCACAAGTTTCAGTCCTGGGACCTCTCTTGTTCGGTATATATTTCTCTGAGGTACAGGCAAACGCGGGAGGACTTTGGCTGACCAAGTTCGCAGATGACTGCAAACTGGGCGCCATAATAGACTCTCTGGCTGACACAAGCATCCTCCAAAAGGGTCTCACAGAGACAGATAATTGGTGCCAGAGCCATGGCCTGAAGCTAAATGTCAAAAATGCATAGTCATCCCCTTTGGGAAAAACAAAGTGCCCACAGATTACCACATAGGAGGTACTCCATTAAGTACGGAGGAAGTAATTAGGGATTTAGTGACCCAAGTAGATAGTAATCTCTCCTTTGACAATCACGTTGCCAAAGTGGTTAGAAAGAACTTCTATTTAGCCCACCTTATCACGAAAGGTTTCACATATAGATCGAGAGGTCATTGTGCCCCTCTATTCATCACTCATCAGGCCCATAATTGAATACAATGCCCCATTTGGGATGTACTTTACCAGACACGTGCAACAACTGGAAAGACCCCAAAAGTACCTCGCCAAGAGGATCAAGGAATTCAAACAGATGCCGTATGCAGTTAGGCTAAAGAAACACCAGCTTTACACAGTTGCTTACCGCCTACTCAGAGGTGATCTGTGCCTGACATATAAAGCCATGTCCAACCCAGAATTAATGGACATGCTCCACCTCAGGAAATCCAAATCCCGTAGAACTACATGCTTCAGAGACTTAAACCTCAGCACAGAAATAAATAGGACATGCTGGAGGGTATCCCAGAGACTCCCTTCACTCTGGAACAGAATCCCAGGCCAAGTTAGGCAGAGCCCCTCACTGACCCTCTTCAAGAGAAACCACGCCGAGTGGATGAGAGATCGTAAGTTTACCCCTGGGATCTCTTCTGGGTCCCTGCTAGACAGAGGCACAATAAACTAACCATAAAAGGGCTATCTTCTGTGACCTACCATCCAAAGGCACAGTCTACAAATCTAAAAGGGTGGCGAAAGCTAAACACACTCTGGCTAGGCTTATAAATGTCGTAGGGCAGATAGCCTAGTATCAACCTATGAAAAAAGTTATTATTTTAACAGAGTTCTCACACAAACCGCATCGTTCACTATTGAGATTAGTCCAATTTACTTAACTAATCAGCTGTGCTCTCAGTGCATTATAGGCAAGAAGTAGCTTTCCAAGAAAAGAAATTGTCGTAATGTATGCCCCATGAGGACACTGATGGTTTAAAAAAAAATAATTATTGATAAGTAGTTATCTTACCGTATTTTCTTGTACCAGGTTTAGATTTTTGTATAACTCTATCGCAAGGTAAAATATATGTACTTTAGTTTCTGCCCATACTGGTCCTTTAAGGAGACAGTAGCCTCTTTTGTTTGTAGATAAACAGAAGCATACATCTAATAAATTTTCGAACCAGAACTGAATCTGTAAGCATACTGTTTTCTCTTCCCTCACTTTTCTGATCTCTTTTCAGATTGAGACCTTATAGCTTTTGTTTGTGTGTTACGTGACTGTTAACGTACCTACTGCTGTTTGTTTAGACTTTTTCTATCCTAATCTTTATATATATGAACGTTCATGTCTGAGAACCATTATTAACTTGCTGCATCAATATATTTAACATTTGGTGATTGAGCATTCAGTTAACGGTCAGGCTTTCATTTCATAAATTCTACTTGCGCTGTATTAACAGTGAAGTGTTCAAGTTGTACTATTTGCATACTTGTGCGATCACAGAGTGGCAAACATTTGTGTATATGGCTAGGCCTGTTATGGTTCCCTTGCCTAATAGTATTATTTTTATGTACAAAAGGAACTAGCTCCCACTCACAGTTACCTCCGTACCATCATGCACCCACTTCAAAACTTTACTAAAAGTGCACCTAAAAACATGCTGGCTATGCCCTTGCAACTCCCCCTCTAGTATCACCCACCCCATCCACCCACTACGTTTCTTTCCACCCCACTAACTACCTTGATTATAGCAAGCTCAGATGCTCATAAGCCTAACTACTTATTCTACAGCAGGAACTTCTTAATGTAGCAATTGTTAATGTCTGTTATGTACTTCGCAGATGATAAAGATTCTAGTTGTCTGCTGATGTACTATGTTCTTCATCTGTGACTGTTTGTAATTGTTAATTGCTGTGTTGATCAAATTGTTAATTGTTATGTAAATCCAATGTAACTATTGTCTGTATATTTTAACTGTGGAGCTTTTCTCCCCGGGCCTCTGCTGAAAATGGACCTACGTCCAGTCGGACACACTCTGTCAACAAATGTAAATCTTCTTCTTTCTTCTTTTTCCTGGTTAGGGGTCGCCACAGCGGATCACCTGTCCGCTCATGATTGGCAGTGGAGTTTTATGGTGTCGAGTTGCCAGCCCGGCGCCCAACCTTCCACAGAAGGCACACACTCACACCTAGGGCCATTTTAGAGTGTCCAATCCACCTACAGCATGTCTTTGGGATGAAACTGGAGCACCCGGAGGAAACCCACGCGACCACAGGGAGGACATGCAGACTCCGCACAGAAGGCACCCCAGCCGAGGATTGGACCGGAGAACCTCTTGCTGTGAGGCAGCAATGCTAAATGCTGCACCACTCGTGGCAGCCTGTCAACAAATGTAAATAAATAAATAAAATAAATTTAAAAAGCTGTTGCAGTTGGGATTTTGTTTTGAGTGTTTCATAATGTGACATTTTATCCCCAGATCTACCCATTCAGGCTTTGATGGCCATGAAGTAATCATCAATATTCACCATCATAATCCATTCCCTTGTCTCCCGCTTTCTACATGAGGTCAGCATGTCTCGTTAGCTGTTGTCATCTGAGTGCCACTCCCTTCTTCCTTGATGGTCATGCCTGACTGTGTGAGAGAAGACCTGTGATAATCCAGCCATCTCTTTACAGGACACCCTCATTTCCTCTTGCCTTCTTCCTGTCTGTCTTATCATCCTCACCAAATTGTCTTCCTCCTTTCGTGTATGTGTGCCCTGACCACAGTAAATCTGCTCTCTTAACTTTTCTGCAGTTGGAGCTACTTGGAATCCTGCTGCGACATTCCTTTTTTTTTCTTTCCCCTCAATTTTTATTTTCATTTATATAAAACACCCTGCTGTAACATTCTGATTTCTTAGTCTGTCCCACATTGTGGAAACTACAACCAGCCACTTTATCTTCATCACCTCTAGCTTCCTTAGCTGCCCTAGCTTCACAGCCCAGGTATCTATACCATACATTAGTACTGGTCATATCATTTTCTCTGTCATACAGTACCTTGGCACTGTGCCAGTTGGCTGCAGCCCCTCATTCTAGCTTTGACCTTCTAATTCAGACTTTCTTTCTCAACCAATACTCCCAGATACTTGAAGTTGTTAACCTGTTCCACTGTTTTCTCTTCCGTCTCAATTCTCAGCTTCTTCTGAATTCCCCAGTTTGCTGCCATTACAGGTGTCTGTCTTTGCCTAAACCCTGACTAAATCCAGGATTTATTAATCGTTCTCTGTTGTTCTTCTTAACTGTAGCTGTTCGACAGATTGTATTACTAGGCATTTGCCTATTTTTTATCTCTGATTGTAAGTGCACTCTTCTTAAACTTTATCAAATGTGCTTTTGTATTTAGTCATGTCATCATTATCAATGCTGTAAAATTACCTTGTCTAGATTGTGTACCATTTATGTCATTTTCTTCTGTGGAGCTTTTCTCCCCGAGCCTCCTTTGAAAAAAGGACATGTGTCCAGTTGGACTTTCCTGGTAAATAAATACATAAATAATAAATTATCTGCAGTCTGTTTCATCCATGTGCCTTACATTTTACACTCCATTCCCCTGTCCTTCACTGAAGTTCTTGGTCAGAGTCTATCCGTCATGTTATATCCTCTGCATACAGCACTTTGTTGATCTGTCCCCTCCGACACCTGTTTGGTAATCTATGAACAGCAGTAGGCTCAGAGCTGAACCCTGATGGACACCCACTACCACTGGGAATCCTTCTGCAAGACTGAACACTGTTTATACTTTGGTCATTGAATCCTTGTACATGCATTTCATTAATTATTGCCAGTGTTTCTGGGAACTTTGAACCATCCCAGAACTACCCAAATCCTCATCTTCCTTGGGACCTTGTCATATGCTTTATCCAGGTTTAAGAATGCCCATTTGGACTCTCATCCTTATTACTAGCCCGTTCTCCAATATCTGTCTCACTTCATAGATTGAGTTGGTTGTGCTGCATCCTGATCTGAATCCGAACTGCTGATCTCCTATCTTATTTTCTACTATTCTGCATATCCATTTATCAATCGCCCTCTCCAGAAATTTCCTGCAGTATGGCAGGAGTTTGATACCTCTGTACTACCCACAGATGTGAATGTACCCTTAGTTTCTGTACACTGGAACTAATAAGCATGTTCTGTGATATGCCTATTCCTGCATACTACTGAGTACTCTCTGGATCCATTTCTCCCCTAACTCAGCCAACATCTTGATCATATCTGCCATGAATTCTGCCATGAATTCCTTAGCCTGCTGCTTTCCTTGACTTCACTTTCCTTAGTGCTGCTCTTACTTCTAGAGTTCGCTGCTCTTTTTTCATCATTTCTTTCCACAGAGTCTTCTGGAAGTACTTATTCCATCTGCCTTTGTCCTGTGGACTGGTGAACAGATTGTTGCAAACATCTCTTATGGAGGGTGTTTGTCTTCATCTTTCTGTCTTTGTCTTGTAACTTTATACATATAATCATTTTGTTTTTGTACCATCTACTATAAGTTCATAGGTATGTACTAGGCAAATGACCACAAGGGCCTTTTTAAGCCTAGCCATGCATCCCAAATCACTGACAAGTTCTCGTACCCTTGATAAGTATAAGCAGGGGCTTGGAAGGTGAAACCATTACAAGCAGGGGCCTGGGAGCTGAACCATTTACAGGCTGCTTGTGTCCATTAGAGACATAAGTGCCAAAATGGGGATGAATTTCCTCTTCCCATCCAATTGTCCACGTTGCACTTGAATTGAGTTTGGAGGACCTCTGCTTCACATGGGTGGGGAGCCAGTTCCAGAGAAGGTCTAGTCTATGGGATACATACCTGGCTCTCCAGCAGATCTTGTTTATATCACAAACAAGGTTTTAAGTCTTTAGAACGGGTAATTCTGGTGCTGTTTGATTTATGGATATGCAGGAGGCCCATCAAAGTGGGGTCTGACGATGTCTTGTATGCCAGGCATAGATCTCCACTCAGTAATCTTGTATGAATCAGAGTACAGGGATATGGCCTTGAGGCAGTCTGCATAGAACATTTTACTTACACCTTGTATTCTTTTAATGAGGAACCTCTGTGGATGATCCAGTTCTAAATGCCTAGTTAGGGAAATACCAAGTGGGGTGTTTTACTCCGTGATGGGTCTGAATGCTGAATACAGTGGAAGAGTGACTACTTTGAACCTAGATGTCATACCTTTGATTATAAATTGCACAACATAGAATGATTTCCTCACTACTGTAGACATGCGATGGGGGAACAATGTATTCTAGCCTTTGACCAGGTCCCTCACTACTGGGTCAACTCTTAAGGTTGTCTTGGTGCTGTCAATATGATAGTTTCCAGGGGTGAATGATTTCCTGATGGATACAGTTGTGCATTTCTTGGCATTTAGTTTTAGTTCATGGCACCAGTTTTGTCTGCATCAGCCCCTTCCTGGAGAACATTTATGTCCGTGGGTGATTAAATGACTGTTCCTAATTTGCAATCCTCTGCAAATTTAGTCAGCCAAAGGCCATTGATGTTGGCCTTGACTTCAGAGAACTAAATTCCAAAAAGAGTGGTTCCAGGACCAGTTCATGATGGGATTCCACTAGGGTGGTTTGTTTTGAGTTCTGTACTTCATGGTGGGTGCAGCTCCCTCTATGGAATTATTAACATACTTGTATAGGGTCTCTGTGACAGTTCTGTGTAGGCAGCAATGTTCTCAGGGTTTATGGGGGGGTGGTCAAAATTTTGCCAGGGTATCACTTAATAGTAGGAAGTTTAGCCTTGGAGTAGATCCTGAATATTCCAGGGTTAGCTGGGGTTCCAGGTTTATTTTCAAGTAAAAGGAGACCATTTTGTGGTCTGACCTTACCAGGGAAGTCATTACTCCAGGGAGTGTGCAGCACTCTCCCATATTAGTGAGGACCAGATACAGTATGGTTGCACCCCCTGTTGATGTATTGACAGTCTGGTCTAGGAAGTTTGTTTACAAAATCCAGGAATCTCTGTGCTTGTGCATTTGGTGTCGTATACGATTCCCAGTTAATAGTTTGGTAGGTTTAATTGCCCATAAATTGTAGTATTGGGTTGGATGGTGAGTGTTTCCAATACGTTTAAATGCATATTATGGGTTTCCTTGATCATAGAGTGTGATCTGTACCATGTCACACTCCTGAAGCTGCAAACAGTGGTCAAAGAAGGCTTGTGCTCAAAACAGACTATGCTGAAGAGCTGGCATTTCAGTAGAGAGAAAATAGTTCAAGTATTAGTTGGGGTAGAGTCCCTGTGATCTTTGTTCCTTGGTCTTGCAACTGTTTTCTCATTCTTTTGATGACTTCTAGACTTTTACATCCCACCACCAGCTTCCTTATGCGCTTTGTATGTGGTTGAGTGAGGAGTGAAAATCCTGTTGCATAGTCCTTTAAATGTGCCATTTTGAGGCTGAATCATTCTTCACCTCCACCTATTTCCTCCTCTTCCTGAGGTGCTAGAGCCCCAAGTAATTCCCTGAACTGTTGTACTTTCTCTCTCTAGTCAACTTCTAGGTCTTCAGCATAGTCTGTTTTGGACATGAGCCTTCTTTTGACCACTGCTTGCAGCTGATTGTGGCAAATAATGGTTTATGCTGTGGGCCGACTGTTTCACTGAGGATGACCTTGCAATCACTGATTCTACCCCAGTGCCCTTTCCTTACTAGGAGGAAGCCTGCCTGAGTTGCATGTTGGCCACTCTTGTAGGTGACCTTGTGACTCTCACTCTTACTCTCACTCTCTCACTCAAACTATGGAGCCATCTGCCAGACAGAAGTATACAGTGACCTCTCCTTTATTCATGGTGCATCAACCATGTGGAGCCAGGCAGTCCTCCTGTGCATTCAGGTCTCTAATTATCAGTGCTAACTCATGTTGCACTGCTTTACCTAGCAAGGCCTGCAGTTGCTTCCTGAATGTACTTTTTTTTTTTTTTTTTTTTAAAGCTGTTTGGCCTCCTTAGCCAGAAATCTGAAGTTCTTCTTCTTTTGACTGCTCCCGTTAGGGGTCACCACAGCAGATCAACTGTTTCCATTTCTGACGTTAATCTGAATGAAATCCAAGGCATCTTGTGAATTCTACTGAAAATAAGTATTTTTTAGAGACTCTGCATTTTACTTTAAACTGTTTTTATCGTTTTGTGACTGTTTTCTGCAATGCATATTTACAGTACTTGAACAATTTATAGCATAGGCTAGATTCAGGCATGCTGAATCTAGACTGTTTGGCATTTTTTGAGCACTAAAGCCAGCCATCTTGTGTTTAAGAGGGCCTTCCTGCACCCTTGTGGCAGAAGAGTGTAGTCAAGGACCCATCTGAGTTTGGGACTGTTGGAACAAGGCTTGCTCTTGGGCTTTCCTATTGGTTGGATTGTTTGAAAACTGTTTTACTTAGCTGATATTTAAACACAACATTTGCACATAGCTGTGCACCATGCAACTGGGGTAAGCACTACAGTGTATGGACTCAAATGCTTAAGTCACATTTTCCCTAGATAAGTGCTAGAGAACACTCCTAAGCTTCCTTGCTTCTTGGTCTGCAATGCAGTTGCGCTATGCTTTCCAGAGAGCAACCCAGCTGTGCTTTTTGAGGCTCTTGCACAGGTTTCTTCCCCCTAAACCTCCCATAGATTAGCTGTTTTTTCATAGTTCTGCAACAGAACCTAGTCCATCTAGCCCACCCTCCATCGCTTATTAGAAAAATATACCTGTCATAATGTAAGGTCAGTTTCCCACCGTTTCTCCAGCCAGTCTGTTTGACATGGGCATCCTAAGGAAATGTAGCAGTTGCCTCGTGTACAGACAACCTACTACTCCTAAAACATGCAAATGCAGTATGTGAGAGATGTATCTGTACTATGAATCTAGAATCCGTGCCATGTCTCATGTAACGACAAACCAAATACCAAGCAGATTGCCGTCACCCACACTCCACCTCCCGCACATACCAAGCACTCAACACATAAAACCACATACACAGAGGAGGAACTCATTAGAAATATACCAAAAGAGCAAAGACCTCCCAAGCACAGACGTTCTATACACTATGGTCCCAACTGCATCCACTACACAGAACACGCATCAGTGTCTCACCCAATAAGCCTCTAAGGCGAAATGTTTCTAAACCAAATGTCTTGGTCATAGGTGACGGTATAGTAAGACATGCAGATGTCCCCCTCACTAGGTTGGACAAGAAGATGGTCGTGGTTAGCTGCCTGTCTGGTGCTAGAATCTGCCAAATCATGTACGCATGCGCTCAAGTCTCTCAACAACAAGTACTGTTATGACTCTGTCAAAGTCCATGTTGGAGTGAATGAATTGAGACGTACCTCACTGGACTGTATGAAGAGAGACATGATGGAGCTTTAAGATCGTGTCCCAGGCAGGTATGTCCTTAGTCTTTTGCAGCATTCATCCTTGCCCAGGATGGTGCCACAGTACAAACAAAAATTGACTTCAACAGTAGCTTAACCTCTGGTGTTAACCAAGGGGGATCCAGTATCTGACAGCCTGGGATGATATGGTTGACAAGCCACACTGCTTTGCCAGAGATGGTCTTCACCTGTCACCTCTAGGCTTCAGGTTTCTTGCAAAGGTACTTACCTTCCTCATAGTGCCTTTTTTTAAGCTATGTCATCAGAACAAAATTCCCGATGTAAATATATCCTCCAGAAACATACTCTGGGTAATGCTGCTTAATGCTATGAGTCTAAATCGGAAATGATACTCACTTGAAGCACTTATCACAATGCAGATGTCTGTGCAGTCACAGGGACATTGTTCAAGGCCTCAGAGTACCCTGGCCATGCATGACTAAAATGCCTTCCACACGTTGAAACCACACAGCAAATGTGAAAAAAAAAAAACAAGGGAAGAGGAGTATCCATCTCATTAAAGACATGTACACCTCTAGACTGGTTGAACAGTACAACTCCCTAGAGTTACTTCGTCCAGCTAACTGTAAGAAAGCTGCCACACACACCACACCACACCACACACACACATCATTGTTGGCTACAGTTCCCCATCTATGAACCACGAAAACTACATAACTTACATGGACCTAATTGAGTCACTCTTAGTACAGCCAAATACCCTGGTCATGGGGGTGACTTTTTAACTATCCTTCCATCGACTTGGGTAACATTATATAAGCACAAACTGGCTCGCCCAAAGGTTCCTGGACTTTAACCCAAGTGTTCTGGAGCAGATAGTCAACACCCCCACAAAGGGCTCTAACATCCTTGATATAGTGCTCACCAATATGTGGGATCACTGCACCACCCCATGTGTGGGGGCCTTCCCTAATAAAGTCTGATCATAAGTCAGTTTCTAAGTAAGGATCATACCTGACCCACCCTTGGGAGCAGAAAGGTTAAAATTCTGCAAAGCAAACTGTAGCCTACTGAACCGATGGCATCAGTAGTTTCAGACCCCCTACCAACATTGATAGTAATGACCCCTATACTGAGGTGTACACAAATGTCCCGTATAAACATCTGTATAAATGAATTGACTCAGCCATATTGTAACGGATCAAGTCAAGATCCTCAGAAAAAAAAATAAGCCACCCCGGTGGACATCCAGCATAAATAGGTTATACAATAAGAGAAACAAACTGCTGTCAAACTGGTGGTGGTGGTGGTGGTGGTGGGGGGGGGGGGCATAGGGCCTTACCTCAGCGGTACAAAGACGTACAGGGTTTGATTCTGTCCCCTGGTTGTTGGCTGTGGTTTGTTTGTTTTTGCAACGTGGCTCCCATTATGCCTGAAGGGGTTTTTGGAACAGTGCATCTAGTAGATTTAACGAGCCTTTTCAAAACTGATCAAAGTCTATTCAGTTAGAGCAGTGATTACAATTATAGTAAGGAATAAGAATGAAAAGGTAATGTGACCTTTTTTTGTTTAGATTAATTAGGTGTGTGCTAGGCTAATGACCATAGCTGTTGGGAACTGTAAAATCCAGAGCCAGGACATGTTTGTTAGAGCAGGATTTTAGTACTTCCATGCCTGAAGCATTGCTGCTTTGATACTGCTTGTGTTTAATATTTGCTGAGGGGAGCTTTTTTTCTGAAATTTTTTTTTATACATTTAACTGGACACATGTACTGATATGACAACCCAGGCCAGAAGGCAAGTAACAAATACAATATATTACAGAGAAAATTGGAAGCAAGAAATGGTAGCAGTAAAGACACAATATTATACTAGCAATATTAAAGTCAAGATTACAAACTGAGAATGTAGACATAATTTTATTGTAAAAAATATGTTGCTAGTCAGTAAGAAGAAAAGTATGGGTTTTACTTTTAATAAAAAGTTTGTACAGGAGTAAATTAGAACAAAAAGCAGCTGAAGGAGCCACACAGAACACTTGGTGTTCTGCATGGCTCCTTGAGCTGGTATAAACTAAATTCTCCTACTTGCATCTGATTTGGATTTACCCGCTTGAGCTTTCTTATTTGTGATTAGTACAGGAGTAAAGGTAGAAGATGTTGGTGTGGGGGTTAAAATAGAACCTTAGTAAATAGTGGTATAAATATGTTGTAGGGGGCCATAGATTTACATGTATTTGTAAGTAGAAGTACATTTGTGTTCCTGAATTTAGGTGAGAAGTCAAGTAGTCTTAAAGGTGCAAAGTTGTAATGTAATATCATTAGGCTGAGAAGTGATAAATTATCCATGGTTGTCCTAGCAGTAACATTGAGTGGATTTCTTGGTGTGGGTCTTCGGTGATGTTCTCAGGTCGCCGAGGGTGATAGCTGATGACCTGTCCTGTGGGATTATCTTTTTTAATTGGTAGGGTGTGAGATGGCCTAATAAGGAGGTGACATCTGCATTTGAGGGAGTAGGCTGAGTGCCTATAGTGGAAGGAATTTAAGTGGGGAACCATAACAGTCATTACGCAGTTAATTTATGAAGGAAAATGGCATAATTGGTTTTCTCTACTAAAATGGTATATATCTCTCTAAATTGTTCTTGGTGCTGGTGTATTTTCTTCCCTGTCAAGTGTCTATTTGAGGATGCTAAATATTTCCATTCATGTTTAATTTTAGATTGCTTTTTATGTGTTTTTCAAGTTTAGGAGCTATGTATTTTTTTCATCTTGCATAGGTTTATAGGTTCATAGGTTCATACTAGGCTATCTGCCCTAGGGCATTTATAAGCCTAGCCAGAGTATGTTTGGCTTTCGCCACCCATTTTAAATTAATTTTGCTATGCCCTTTTTCGAGGTTAGTATACTGTGCCTCTGTCTAACAGTGACACAGAAGTGATACCCGGGGTAAACCTACGATCTCCCATCCACTCATCAAGATTCCTCTTGAAAAGAGTCCATGAGGGACTCTGCCTAACCTGGACTGGGATTTTATTCCAGAGTGAAGGGAGCCTCTGGGTTATGAATCTGTCCCTCCAGCATGTCCTATTTATTTCAGTGCTGAGGTTCAAGTCTCTCGAGCGTGTAGCTCGATGGGATTTGGATTTTTTGAGGTGCAGCATGTCCCTTAATTCCGGGTTGGACATGGCCTTATACGTCAGGCACAGGTCACCTCTGAGCAGGCGGTATGCCACTGAGTAGAGCTGGAGTTGCATGTCTCACTATCGTAAAACTGCTAGAATGACCACCATATACTGACTTGGGTGCCAGTGTTTACATCATACTGTGCCATTTCGATGCCTGCTAGAAGAAGAGAAAATATTTTTAACACCTTTATTAAATCAACATATTGGAACGTGGCATTTCTTGCATTAATAGAGAGGAATGAATACAAGCCAACATTATATCATGGGGGTAGTTAGATGGTTTTAACATTGTTGGGTGATCCTACCTGCTTACTGGACTGATCTTGAAGATGTAATGCTTTTAATTTGGAGGGTTTTATATGTTGTACAGAAGCACTAATCCTTTTTAAAGCATCATGGGAAATGTGGAAAATCACCTCTGAAAGGAAGTGTTTCAGTACAGTATGTAAACTGAGGCAAACTCCACTGCACAGGCATGTGTTTAGCCAATCATCATCATTTGATGAGATATAACCGATTACACTTTAACAAATTGATCTTGTTGCCATTGAGAAGCTGAAGGTGCTAATTAAAGATGGTGAAACAAGATGGCAAACGTCCATGAAGATTGTGCTCAACTAACTATCACTAACAGTGTCTTAGTGAGCTGCAACAACGAAACATGTTCTTATAGAGTGCAATTTTATGTGACTGCTTCGAAATGTGCATTTTTCATCCATTGTGCTGAAATGGTTCCATTTTCAGGGGTGATTTATGTAGGTCTGTCTTTAAACAGTGTTTTGTGGCAAATATATTTTATATAGATTTCCTTTTGATGCCAGGAATTTTCTGTCTGGCACTTGTGTGTTTCCATTGATCTTGGAAGCTGATAGTTTTAAATCTGCCTTCTACCTGATCCAGCCTTTCCAGCTATGCCCAGACTGTTTGTCATCATGTAGTCTAGACTTTTTTTTTTTTTTTCTCTCCCATTCTGGTATGTAGCATGCATCATTAATTTGTTTGTGCTGTTTTCCTTTTGTTACTACTTTTCTGACATAGTAACTACAAAGTTCAGTACTTGTGTTTTCTCTGGCATAAATCAGTCAGCTTTGTATTGTAATTTCTCCCCTGGTACCAGCGGTACAAGAACAAAATAGTGAGTTACAGACGCTTGAATGGTTTTTACCATCATGTAGCGATGAGCTTTGCAAATGGTACGAATCTGTCTTCTTGTCAGTTTCACTAACATGTTGTACAAGTGACTGACAGTGACAGCCTCACATTTGTAGATGTGGGAGCTACATTCTGTTTTATAATGAACAGTGTAGTCTTACTTCATAAGAGTTCTGCTAGTTTTGTAAACCTGACCTTTTTGCTTGAAATGTTTTCAATAATGACTCTGTGAATGAACATACTACCTGCTCTGCTGTGTTTTGTTTCCTTTCCATAAAGAAGCAGGTAAACTTTAAAGGAGTTGAAACATCTGTGTTCAAGTAAATGATTCTAGTGCCTTTTGTAAAATGTCCTGTGCCAGTGTGTTCTAGTCCTGCAAAAGGTTGGATTTTCTTTGTTTTTGTTGTATGTGAATAATGCAGGAAGCTACTCTGCACACATTCTGTTTGTTGCCCCCATGGGAAGCTAAAATTCTTCTTACTGGTTTTCTAATTATTTTTCCTGAATATTCCAGTAAATCTGATCTTACTTTGAAGCCCACCACCTTGGGGGCGGGAAGAATCTGTTTTCCAGAGCAATTTAATTCATCCCCCGCACCTCTGTCTTTTCTGTTTGCAAGTCAGCAAATGGATTCTTAATAGCAATTTTATTGTACTTCAGCATGGTGTGTGTGTGTGTGTGTGTGTGTGTGTGTGTGTGTGTGTATACATAAATATATCTTGTGTATATGTATACATTGCGTTGAATGTGTGTGTATATACATGTAATGTATACGTAAATGTATGCTGTGTATATGTATACATTGTGTGTGTGTGTGTGTGTGTGTGTGTGTGTGTGTAAATACACACTTTGCACAGTGTCTTCCTTCCTCACTGATTTTTCTTAATTCCACATTTATTTGGACTGGTTTAGCTGGTAATGAAGGACCCTCTTCTCCTTTTCTTGCACAACCCTGGTGCAGACTGTGGTGGCAGATTATTGGTGAAGAGTATCGCGTGTTAGATGTGCTCATTTCTGTCGTCTTTCCTGGCATGGTAGTAGGACACTTGCAGGAACAGACAATTTCCAGTGTGTGTCTTTGCTGTGTATGTGGAAGTGGAACATTTCTAGTATTGATTTACATGAGACTGATCACAGAGGCATCTCTTAATAAGCGAATTAAAAGATATAGATGCAGGAAGTACTTTTTTTGTGATATTTATGTTCTGCATGTGTGGTGTAGTACATTGAGTTTAATTAGATGAGTACAAGTGTTTTAAGATGGGTATAGACTGTACCGCTCATCACTTGATTCTTCTCTTGTTTTCATGGCTCATCACTTGATTCTTCTCTTGTTTTCATGGCTCATCACTTGATTCTTCTCTTGTTTTCATGGCTCATCACTTGATTCTTCTCTTTTCATGGCACATTTGCAACTCCGGGGCTGTGAGAGATCTTATTGCATAGTTTTCCTTTCCCTTGCTTAGCTGACAATGTCCTCTCCATTAACTGTGTGTTTGCTTAAACACATTTTCTAGTTCTGGCACTTTTTCAAGTGTGGGGGGTAGATTTCCACTTTTTCATCCTTCAGGGAAGAGTTTGTAAGTTGGAAAAGACTTTGAACTCTTGGTGTGCATCTGCCACATGTATGAGAACTTCTATACACATTGTATGTATTCTGAGGAGGCTTTGGAAAAAAATCTTGTAAGGTTATGTAGCTGGCATACACACACTAAACAAGAGGTTGATGCACGTTATCTGGTATGTACACCTAGAAAAAAGTTTATTCTTCATTGTCTAGAGGTATCATTTAGAAGGCCACAGCAGTCCATCTTGACTAATGGGCACAAATAAACGTAGCTAGGAAAGGTAAAGCTGTCATAAATGCATCCTGATCTGGAATTTGAGTTTTATTCCCTTTACCTGTAGACTAAGGCTGGTAGGACTTGCCCCAGCTGTGAAAACTTTCCCAGAATTGCTAGACCTTCCCCTTTTTCCCCCCACAATGTTTTGCTGCCTAGGACTTTTATAATCTGTAGGCCTTTTCATCATTGCCTTTAAATTCCTCTGTCATTGGCGTTATGATGAAGTGTCATGCCTGCCTCCTCTTAAAGGACTTTGCATCTAACTTTTCAAAAGCAACTCTTTAGTGCTCCCCTCTTCAATGAAGCAGTAAACTGAACTTAAAAACAGAGAAATAGGAAGGGAAGAAACATTTTACTGTTGTATGGAATAAAGTTCCAACTGCCTTGGCTTGCTTTATCAGAAATGCAGCAGGACCAATGTCCACTGTTCTTATGGCATGGTCAGTAGCAATTCTAAGGCTGCAGTTAGGGTAGAGGCTACAGACACAGTGGCAGCTACCAGGTCAGCTGTCACCCCAAAGGTGGATAACCTAGGGAATTTAGTCAATGATACCAAAGTTCCACTTCAGGAGGTTCTCCGTTAGCTCCTTGAGGGCTTGCCTGACTGTCATCACCTAGGGGCAGTTGGGGACCATCTGTCACCATTATTGTCTTCACCTGTGGCCAGCACACAGGACAAGTAGGTGAGGACTATGATATCCAGAGAGTATGCAACCCCATTTCCGTCTTTTCCCGAACCACAGTTGCTACCCCTGCCTGATGACCCACCATGTGAAACAGCTGCCGCTGTACAAGAGTCGTCTAGTCTCTTACAAAAAGAGCCATCCAGGAGATCCCAACAGACCACCAAGGGCTTAGTTTCCAGGTTCATTTTGGTTCCTGAAAAGATGTATAACCTCTGGCCTCTTCTAGATCTCAGTGGCCCATGCCAGTATAGTGCCAAATGATCCTTCCTTAAGGACTTTTTTTTTTTTTTTTTTTTTTTTTTTTTAAACCATCCATCTTCCTTTGTCCATAAAATAGTAATTGGATGTGCTGTTTGGATTTCAGGTTGCCTGTTTCCACAACCAATAACCAAGAAGTATCAAAAATTGCTCTTGTTTAGAGTGTAAGCTGGTCACCTCTGGAATAAGCTTCCACTACATGTCAGGGTGAGTAGCACCCTTGCCACTTTCAAGATTAACTTGGATAATTGGATGGGCAGACTCAAATTCTCTCCCAGTCCATCTTGTCTTGCCCTGTTTGAGGCTAGAGGGAAATTCTGAATAGTTTTGTGGCTTTTTTTGGCTAGGCTTCAAATGGTCTGCAGACAGATTGCATAGTACTTGCCTCCTGTTACCAATTTCAAGAACTTTGGACTCGTTACACTCCATAGATGACTACCAAATGTATGGTAGTGCTGGTAAATTTTCTACAGCTGCACAGATTTTCTTATTTTCTTCTCTTACAGTTGCCAGGAATCAACCACCCAGGTATCTGTTGAGGCCCTTCAAATAGCCCGGGATTGCCTGTCTGGCACAGGGGGCTGGTGCCTTGTCTGCAAACCATGCTAAAAGGATTGAGTTAGCAACCCAAGCACAGGAAGGGGGAGGAATGTGTTGATATGGCCTGCTTATCATCCCTGAGGAAGGCGCACTGATTGGTACAATTTCCCTAGTTGAGACCGGGCAAACAGATGCTGGTTGTTTGGGGGGGGCAGGGCTTCCTGAGAGGTAGTGGCCCTATTGCCTTTTGCTGTAGCCCATTGTACATGCCCTTTCTGGCACTTCAGTCTTGTCCCATCCCTAATGGCCATCTATACGATAGCCTCTCCCAATGACCCTTGCCAAGCCCATTTAAGATTATACAGGCGGTCTGGGAGGGGGCTGATGAGCGAAAAGCAGGGGCAGAGTGTAGAAAAAATAACAAAGGGGTTACCCTTTTCTTTGGGATCACTGTGAACAATGCAAAATTTCAGTTGATGTCACTTCAAACCGTATAATTCGTCAAGTGTCTTAAGAACATTTTTTTTTTTTTTTTTTTTTTTTTTTTTTTTTTTTTTTGCGAGCATTACTTGCCCCAGGCAGACCCCTCTGTTTGCCAAACTGTTTAATAATTGTAATTAGTTCCAGCAGATCTCTGTCTTGGAGCACTGCAAGACTGATGGCATCAACCACTTGTATGGTACCTGATGCACACTGCCATATTGGGTATTGCAGTGGACTCTAAAGGTTCATTGAACTGGCTCCTTGAACATTGTAACTCGTCTGTCAAAATCTTAAAGTACAAGAAATGCATTAATTGGTGAGCAGAATGCCAATTTGTGTTGGGGAAAGTCATTTATATTTCTCTCTTCTATGCCAGTTACCATGGATGTTCCACCTGTAGGGTGGGGCTGGTGGGAATCTTCAGGAGCAGACAAAGTTACTTGGTTGTAGCCCCAACCAGAGGCATTGCTGCACATTGATATTTTGGAAATCAAAGTAGTCCTCCAACCTTTCAGTCCTTTGGAAACTCACTCTTCTTTGGGTGATATACTTTAGCCATAGTGTTGTTCTGGACAGCAATATCAGCAGGCAAAGGGAAACTCATTCCTTTCCCCTGTGTTGGGAGGTCATCAGAGACTGAGAATGGGCCTTTGCAACCAGGCACCTTCTAAGTACCAGTCACATCAACTCCATTTGTATAAGGGCTCAGCCACTGCTTGCTAATGCTTCTCTTGTCTGACAGTCCATTAGTAGCCAGAACACTATTCAAGCATCGACTGAATCCTTGCTGTGACCTGTTTGCATTCCTGGGCAACTCCAAATACAGCAGTATTTGTTGGTTCTGTCCAGGTACTGAAACTTGCAGAATGATCACCTTGGCACATTTTTTCTTGGCAGTAACAATTCTTGCTAGCATGAGTTCTTCCCCTGTCCTGTAAATCTTTGCTCTCCTGTGAATCTCCAGTCCTCTTTGTTGGTATTGTGAACTTCAACAACTTCAAACTTTGCTCAATCCATTGAGGGAGATTTTTTTTTCTGCATTCTGTTATCTGACACATCTACTTTCCATTTATTTGAGAGTTTGAGTTGGATAATAGTTTAGATCTATCTGACTTTTGCCAGTATGACCTTTATTTGGAATTTATTACCAGAACATTGCCCTTTCTGTACCCTCCTCATCCCGTATGTTAATGACAAAAAAGGTTGTATTTCTCTTCAGCTGCTGTCTGAGATAGTGAGTGTAGTTAGGACTTGTATTACTGTTTTCTGTTAATTGCTGTTGGTTTAATAGGTTTAATAAGACCCTTCCATCTGCCATATTATTTGATCTGAAGTTGTTAATCTTCCATTCTTCACTGATTGGTACGGTTCCGAACCCTCGGAACTGAGTCAGCCAAATACCAAGCTAGCATACACCAAACTCTCGAGCCACGCTACTACCCACAATGCCCTTCATCCCATACCTCAGATCTCGTTTGCCACGCAGCCATATAGCAGCGTTTTCACAGAGCTCTCCAGCTAAATAGTCTTGACTTATTTAAACTGTGTATCTGTCCAATAATTTCTCTACTAGTGTCTTTCTTATAGTCTAGCTCTACCCACAGGTATTCCTTTTCTTACCATTGTTGGTATTTTCTTGCCTTTTCTTTACTTTTTACCACCCTCGTGGTAATTCTTCATACCATTGCTGGTAGGTCTGGCCTTTTTCTCCTTCTCTTCTCTGTCTGAGTGAGTGTTAGTATGTCTGAGAAAAAGGGTACTTCAGGTTTTAAACACTGCACATCGTACAGTGGTAAATTACCGAACAGCGACTTGCATTTTAAATGCGTTTATTGTTTGGGCGTTTCACACCTTTCTGCAACTTTCCCATGTGATATTTGTGCGAGTTTTAGTCAACGGACGTTGAATGAACGGCGCAACAAATTGATTCTGAAAGGATTGCTTTCCTCTCCTTTCTCGGAGGCTATTTCTGCAGGGGTCTCAACCTCTCCAGTCAAGGATAAGAAGCGTCCACGCTCGGACCCCTCTTCACCGGCCGGTGACAGGGACTAAAATCCTCGATCTAAGGCATGTAGATCTTCCTCCGAGCATCGGCTCGGTGCCACCGATTTCAGCGCAGAGCACAGTTTCTGGGAAGTCTGAATTGTCGGTTCTGGGCTCGGCACCGACGACTACTGAACCACTGATTACTTCGGTTCTGACCAGTCTGGCTCTGGACACTTCGGCACCGACCTCGCCTTTACAGGCACCGGCTCCGACCTCTGATCCGATTTTGACTACGACCCTGATTGTGACTTCGGCTGTAAGTTCACTCTCTGTGCTACCTTACCGTTTACGCAATTCAAATCCGAATCCTCAGCTCCGTTGAGTTCCTTACCACGGACCAGGTATTAGTCTTCTGTGGATCCGTTTGCCGGGCAATCCTACAGTCTCTTTCTGGACCGGCCTGAGTTCCCTTCCGGGATATCTGTTGGGTCTGCCAGGAGCATGTCCGAAGTAGACATTGTTTGCCTCGTGGATCAGGTATTGACTGCAAGAGGAATCTCCAGACCCTGTTCTGCTCCAGGTGTTGGGATTTTTCCTCCTTTGACTCCTTCTTCATATTCTCCTGATGGGGATCTTTCGGTTCCAAGGCCCCCTTGCCCATTGCTTTCAATGGGACCCCTTCCTTTGACACAGACTACTGTGATGCTTGAAGCATCTAAGCCCTGGTGGGTGTCTGTTCCAACAGCCCACCTTACTCAACCCCCTGCTTCGGGGGTGGAATATTCAGTTCCGGCCCCGACTGCCTTTTCAGTTCACATCTCTGATCCGAGAGTTATATCTGCACCGAACCCCTCTCAAACCCCAGTCTTGGAGGTTGTCCGTTCAGAGCTGGGTGTGACCCCTGTTCCGATTCAGTCCTCTTCTGTTCTGGGCTCCCATCCCTCTTCGGGTGGGCCCACCCTCCGAATTATGGAAAGGGTGCTGGCGGCTAGCAATCCTCCTCCTCCAGCTTCACCTTTGGTCCCCCCCCCCAACTCTGCCATCGCTAGCCCTTAGCAAGGGATCACTAATCCAAAGCACCCCCCTTTCCGAGGCCTCTTCGGACATTCCTACCGAAGAGCCCCCTCAGAACAGGGTGTGCAAAAAACACATGGCCTCACCTGAAGAGTCCCTTATTGAGGATACGGATTAAGATGATGGGGAAGATTCCCCTAGATCACCCCCTGACGATGTTTCCTTTGGGGACATCTTGGAGATTTTGAGTCAGCGGGGTGACTGAAAATCTTCCACCCCTTCCCTGGAGGAATCCGTATTCTTACAAGCTTTCCGTTCCTGGCCCACTACATCCTGGGTGATCAGTCCTGCAGAGGAGTTGGTCAAATTCATCGTGCAGCGAGTGTGGAAGAGTCCGGATTCAGTAGAAGCAATCCCCAGGAGATCAGACAAAGTACTTTCTCCTCCTGAGGATCAACCCCATTGGTCGAAAGGCTTGCCAGTAGACGCTGTGGTGGTGGTGACTGCCACAAAGAAGGTCTTGGCAGAAGAGAGTCCTGCTGTTCATCCACCCAGCAGGGAGTCCCGGGTGGTGGACAGGTTAGGGAAGCGAGTTTTTGCTGCAGCGACCTTTGCTGTACATTTGCTGAATTTCTTGGCACACATTTTTTACAAGACTCCAGAGAGATCTGATTTCCGAACTGTCTCTGGTAGCCTCGCAGGTCAAGTATTGGATGGAGTACGTGACAAAGTGGCTTCCCAACTTGCCACCCTTGAAGCGCTTTCAAATCCCTCCATGAGGTTGCTCTCCCACGCAACTGAAGGAGCAGCAGGTGGTGGCGTGGTTGTCCGACGTCCTACCTGGATGCGCATTTCTGACCTACCAGATTCCTTCAAGTCTTCCTTTTTGAACACCTCTATTGAGCCCTCCGTGCTCTTTGGTTCTAAGGTCAAGGATACTTTGGCCAGGTGCGAGCAGGATGGAAAGACCTTGTCTGCTGTGGGCCTGCACTTCTCCAAACCTCAGTGTTCCTTCTCCAGGAACCAGAGGAGTGGAAAGTTGTGGCACAAGAAGAAGCAAGGTTTCTTTCATAATGCACGTGGCGAGGACTTCTCCAGAGGCAGAGGAGGGTCCGACATTGGAAGACTCCCCTTTAAAGGCAGAGGAGGTTACCGGAATCGGGGCTCCAGAGATTCTTTCTCTGGTAGGCCCCATCAGCGCTCCTGAAGCGTTGCCCGATTGCTTTCCTCTGGAAGTAGTCGGGGCGTGTTTCTCTCTGCACCAAGCAGCCTTGTCCTCCATTACCGACGATCTATGGGTGCAGAGAATTATCACCAGAGGCTGTCGCATTCCCCTCAAACCCTTTCCAAGACCTCAATTCTCCATTCCCGACGTACCACCCAGTCAAAGGGAGGAGGCAGCTTCCGAAATCAAGAAGCTTCTTCTAAAGCGAGTCATCCAAAAGGGTCCCCCCAAATCACTGCGGATTAGGGTTCTACTCCGGACTCTTTTTGGTGCCAAAAAAGATGGGGGACTGGAGGCCCATCCTGGATCTTAGTCATTTGAACAAGTCAGTTATACAGACCAAGTTCCGCATGGTCACTATTCAGTCCATCCTTCCATGCCTTCGGGAAGGTGTGTGGATATGCTCTCTAGATCTCCCGGATGCATATTACCACATCAAAATGGACAAATGCTACAGGAGACTTTTGTGCTTCCGGTTGGGAGCCAATCATTTTCAATTCAGAGCCCTACCTTTCGGTCTTTCAACAGCCCCCAGAGTGTTCACGAAATGTCTAACAGTGGTGACAGCTCACTTGAGACTTCACGGATTCCAGGTGTTTCCTTATCTGGATGACTGGCTCCTCTCCACCCCCACCGAGCGTCTACTGACCAGGGCCCTTCACCACACTCTGTCTCTGGCGGAGTCTCTAGGTATTACTATCAATTGGGAAAAATCAAACCTTCAGCCCTCACAACAACTGGAATTCATAGGGGCTATGTTAAACACTCAGCTCAGTCTAATATCTCTTCCTCATCACAGGCTCTTAAGACTGAGAACACAAGTGCAAGTGATACTCTACTGCAGGAAAGTGTTTGCAAGGGAAGTTCTTCAGGCTGTGGGTTCCATGGCGGCAGCCATTCCCATTGTTCGCTGGCCAGGCTTCATATGTGCTTGTTACAGTGGCTTCTCCAAACTCAATGGATACACAATTATCATCCCTTGAGTGCACGAATCCTCATGATGATCTCTGCAAACAGGATCTCCTCTGGTGGATGAGAATGGACTAAAGTCTTTGGTGTCGCGCTTTTCAATCTCTTTAGCCCAGCGCCACAGTGACTATGGACACTTCCCTAACAGGGTGGTGGGGCCATTTTCAGGGAAAATCTGTTCAAGGCATGTGGTCTCCTCTAGAAGAGTACTTAAACATCAACATTCTAGAGCTCAGAGCAGTGTTACTGGTGTTACAAGCTTTCCACCCTCTTGGATCGATTGCTATCCAGTCCGACAACATGTCTGTGGTCTGGTACATCAGCAAGCAGGGAGGGACCAGATCTTACCCCCTTTGCTGCGAAGCTATGAGAATTTGGCAGTGGGCGATAAGCTTCCACCCATTTCCTGATTTGCTACACACATCCTGGGGAGGTCCAGCGTAATTGCGGACAGGCTGAGCAAATGCATCCTGCTTCCTCACGAGTGGTCTCTCAACCAGAGAGTGGCGGAGGAAATTTTCAGCCGCTGGGGCCGGCCTTGCTGCGATCTGTTTGCCTCCCCCTCCAATATGAAATGCAGCAGCTACTTTGCTCTCTTTCCTCCGCAGGGGGAGTCCCAGAGAGCTGCTCTGACTCTCAATGGGTCTCTTGTATGCTTATCCTCCCATCCCCTTGATACCCTTGGTCTTAAGGAAAGCTACTTGGTTGAGAAGCAGAATGATTGTCATTGCTCCATTCTGGCCTCGTCAGGTTTGGTTCCCCTTCCTTCAGCCACACCTGCTCCGACCTCTTTGGATTCTAGACTTCCGTCAGGATCTCATTTCTCAACCCCAAGACTTGTCTCCAAATCTGGCCGCACTCAAACTGACAGCTTGGTTGCTCGACTTCCGTTAGTAGCCAGGCTTGAATCACTTTCTTCTCCGGTACGGAATATTATTTTGGCCTCCCACAAACCTTCTACCAGAAAACTTTATAAAGACAAGTGGAAACGTTTTTCCTTGTGGGCACAAGAGCTGTCTCTGGATCCTTTTTCTGTTCCAGTAGCTACGGTTCTTCAATACCTGACCAAGCTTTTACTTAATGGGGCTTCTGCATCCACGATTCGGGTGCATCTAGCTGCCATCTCCAATTTCCATGATAGTTCAGACGGAATTCTTATCATTTCTTCTCGTCTGTGTAAGACCTTCTTGAAGGGGATTTTTCATTCTAGACCTCCCAGTAGGCAACCTGTGGAATCATGGAATCTGTCTAGGGTGCATCAAACTTTGACTCTACCTCCCTTCGAGCCGGCTGCAACCTGTGATGTGAAGCTTCTGTCCTGGAAGACCTTGTTTCTGGTGGCAGTTACTTCAGCCAGACGTGTATCAGAGCTGCAAGCATTATGCATTGAGTCCTTATTTGATCTTCCATAAGGATAGAGTATCACTTCGCACCAATCAAACTTTCTTACCCAAGGTGGTTTTGGAATTCTCTATTAATCAGTCCATTGAGTTGCCCTTGTTTTTCCCTAATTATACCAACAAAGGGGAATACTGTTTCCATTCCATGGATGTCCACAGACAGTTACATTTTTATTTGGAAAGGACAAAGTCATTTCGAAAGTCAGATCAGCTTTTTGTTGCCTTTGCGGGCTCTAGAAAGGGATTGGCAGTGTCTAAGGTTACCTTGTCTAAATGGCTTGGGGATTGCATCTCCTTTGTTTATTCTCTGGAGGAGGAATCTGCTCCTGGCCGCATAAAACCTCATTCTACTAGAGCTGTGGCCATTTCTGTCTCCTTTCATGGAGGATATTTGTGCAGCTGCCACCTGGGCAAAACCTCATACCTTTATCAAACATTACAAATTGGATCTGATCTCCAGGGGAAGAGCTGCCTTTGGCTGTATGGTTCTCCGGAATGTTCTTCCGTGAGGGCTACCCAGATTCTGTAGTAGCTAGGGACTCTGTCCCATCAGTGAGGAATGGAAGAAGATTAACAACTTCAGATAAAGAAGTTGTCTTGCCATAAAGTTCCATTTGAGTTGTTCTTCTTCCATTCACCACACCCTCCCACCTTCCCCCGCCAAAGGCTCCTGCCGGATCTTCGGGTCGTTTTGGTGTGTTAGGGTGTTTGCGCAGAGATGGCCTCTGCCTTTGTTTCTGTTTCTTACATATGTTTCTACTATATGTTCTGCAAACTCGATCTGAGGTATGGGATGAAGGGCATTGTGGGTAGTAGCGTGGCTTGAGAATTTGGTGTACGCTAGTTTGGTATTTGACGGACTCTGTTCCGAGGGTTCGGAACCATACCCATCAGTGATGAATGGAAGAAGATCAACAACTCAGATTGAACATCGTGGTAAGACTTCTTTTTTTATCTTGGATAAGGATGCCAAAGCCTTTGTCTTTAAAAGTACAGGGAGTGTGGCATAAAATACTTCCCCCAACATCCTGACAAAATGTGCGTCATGTTCTTTGGAGTAGGACATTTGCATGCTGACTGCACTTAATGTAAAAATTTTAGTTCTATAACTCTATACAACTGTAACAAACTGGTCTTTTAAGAATTGCTCAGATCTGACTTGTCCTATAGAAAAAAGAGAGAGAAAATGTGAGAAATTCTTCTAAAGATAAAAATAAACTAGATTGTCCTGAGAAAAGGAAGAAAAAAGAACAGTGGGGGATTCTGATACCGCCACTTAAGGAAATCTTTCTCCAGAGAAGGTTCCCATACTCTCAGTAATATCTTCCTCAGGCCTTTCAGTGCTAGTTACCCATCCAGATCAGTTTGTCCACAGTCTTTTGACACCACAAACTATTCTCTGAGGAGCAGAGTGGAGAGCTTCTTCTTGGTGAAGCTTTTCTTGCTTTCTCTCCTCATGTCTCTCATCAGCTGATTCTTTCTGTTCATCCAGGTTCCCCTGGAATCCCACACAACTGGATCGGGACAAGACAATGATGGCATTTTTGAATGCTCAGTTTCATTATAGTGTCATCTCTGCCTCCTCTTTGTCCAGGTGGTGTGTGAAGAACCTTAAGCCACCTTCACTACTTTTCCTTCTCCTGGGCCCCATTTTCAATTCTGGACTCTTGTAACCATTTAAAGAGTCTGTGCCAATATTATCTGTACTTAAAACTTCAGTGCTGTTCTTTGCGCTGGTGCAGGTGTCTGTTCTGATGCTGTCAGTTCCAGTCTCCACTGAACCCTAGAGACTCTACACCAAGTGCTTTGTGCTGACTGTGATCCTGACACTTTCTAGGCCTCTGTCTGTGTTGACACACTCTGCATTCAGCCCTTTGCTGCCAAAGTCTTCATTGACCCCGGAAATGTCTGTGCCTGTGGTCACCCTTTGATACTGGCATTGTGGTCATTGCCATTGACTTTGGCCCTATGTACCAAATCAGATGAATTGGCCCAGAGGAAATCTGTGACCTCTGTGCAGGAACAGATGCATGCTCTGCCAGTTCCACCCGTAAGCGCTGCCAAAGATGGGGATTTGAGCCATTCGTCTGTCTTGCCTCCACAATGCAGAGGACCTTGTACGTCTGGGATGCCTTCTCCTCAGGATAGTTCAGATGAGTCCCTTAGGAAGAGACAGTCCAACAGGAAGCATTTAGACTCCCCTTCAGAATCTCCCTCCCCAGGCATGGATCTTGGTGAAGGGGAGATTCCTTCCCAACCCAACCCCCTCTTGAAAATGCCATATTTGGTGAGGCCCTGCAAATAAAGCAGAGGGGATTATGACAAAGCAACCCTGCATCCCTGAAGAAGAGATATTATAAGTAGCATAAGCCCCACTCCAGCAGCCTTGTTAGTGTCACCCCTTGACAGCCTTATGGTGTGCTGCAAGTCATGAAAAGAACAAAATGTGAAAGAGCTAATCCCATGAAAACAAGACAGAGTGTTTTAGAGACCCCCCCAAGGATGGTCAGCCATAGAGCAAAGGTCCACTTGTTGGGAGACATTAAATGTGATGTTCCAGAGGGCACTCAGGCTAGTCATCCTCCTAATAGTTGCTATTCGTGGCTAGACTTGGAAAGTGAGTGTATATGGCAAGTACCACTATAACAGTGGCAGGTGTGATAATATTTTAGAGGGACGTGGTTGGCAAGACAGTGGATTCTCCTTTAAATAGTTGCCTGCAAAAGATCTGTAGAGACATCTGGAGGACCTAGGTGGTAACCGTTAATTCTGTTTTTGCACTGTTAATGTGTTTTTTTAAAAAGTGCAGTGGATGGAGTAACGAGAGGCTGGCTGAGACATTATGGTATGCCAATCGGCCTTGGCTATACCTTACAGCCTTTGTGGAACAATCAAGGTGGATTTCATCAGGATAAGGGATGAGCTTGTGCTTAGTTGTTGTTGCCATGAAGAAAGGCACTAAGACTATCAGTTCAACAGATGTGTGCAGCTGTTGGGGGTTACATTTTTGGCCCCTTCATAGGCTCTTTCAAAAGGAACCGGAAAGGTGCAAAGATATGGTTTCTTAAATGCCATCAGGCTCAGCATAATCAAACATATGAAAGAGAATCCTGTGGCAGAGTTTTTTCTAGCCACCAAAGAGGTGAATCACACCAGCAGCATTCAAGGGATCTTTTCAGGGATTCCACTAGTATGGACCTTGAGCAATTGCCTGACTGTCCCACTCTGGGGACAGTTAAGGAATGTCTTTCTTTACTTTTGTCTACATGGTTGACCATCACAAAGGACAAATGCATATGGAAAATCATATCCAGTGGCTACTGCACACCATTTTTAAAACTGTCCTCCCTTCTGCCCGTAGTACCACCCCACCAGAATAGGGCAACACAGCAGGAGGTACACAACCTCTTAAAGAAGACAGCCATCCAAGTGATCCTACCAGACCAGAGAGGGTCCAGATTGTACTCTCCTTCTTGGTGCCTAAAAAAGAATCTGTTTTGAAGACTAATTCTGCACCTCAGTTGTTTGAATCAGTATATGTAGAAAGTCATTCTGGGTGATCACTGCACAGCCTTTCCTACCATGCTTACAGGCAAACCAAAGGGTAAAAAGGACACACAAACAAACCATTCAATAAAATGTAAAAGACACAGCCTAGCTAGAGTCTTCACTGTGTACTACAGGAGGTATGATATATTATGTAATGGAGGCTTAAGGGGTCATGTGCATATAACCCATAAGGACACAGTGAGACAGTCTTCTAGGCAGGCATATGTGAACCACCATGCATTTTATGAACATTCTGGGAGCTGTGGTGAGATCAAATGGCAGTTCTCTGAACTGCTAATGATGTGCTTCCACCAGAAAGCATAAGAATCTCCGGGATGATTTTACTGTTGTGTAAAGGCAAGCATCCTAGATATCCATAGAGCATAAGCAGTACCCCTGCCTGTAAGCACTGTGTAAAAACTTCAAGAAAGACCTAGCCAAACTAGAATCTTCATTTTAACACCTTAAACGTCCTGTAGTGGGGGCCCATGTGATGTATGTAAGTGACTCCTTCAGGACATTCCAATGTTTTTAGCTACATGGCTTTTGAATGCCCATGGGCTCATAGGTGTTTACTAAGCTAATGACCGCTAGGCCTCTTATAAGCCTGCACATACAGCCCAAGTGTGACCCACAAATTTGATTTTATATAGATGGTGATTTACTGACTGCCTATGTGCCAGACCGAGGGTGAATTTCTGATTACCAATCCATTGGTCCACATTGTGGTTAAATAGGGATAGGGAGGAACTTTGTTTCACATGCGTGGGGAGCTTGTTCCAGAGAATGGGAGTTTTCTGAGACTTGTATCTGTCTCCAACATGTCCTGTTTCTGCCACATGCAAAATTTAGGTCTTAATCTAGTAGTAGTTTTATTGCTGTTTGTTTTGTGGATGTGCAAAAGGTTCATCAAAACAGGGTCCAGGGATTCCCTGTATGCCAAGAAAAAGATCACCTCTTAGAAGTCTGTATAGTATAGAATACAGAGATGGGTCATTAAGGCGATCAACTTAGGATGTTGTGTTTACTGCCTGCATTTTCTTTTTTTGTAAGGATCTTTTATGGACGTTCCAATTGTGTCTGGCCAGGTTCATATCAAAGTGGGCATTATACTGTCTACTCTATTATGGATCTGATGGCCAAGGTTCAGTGGTATGAATACCTGTCTGGACCTAGATGCCATGCCATTGCTTATAAGCTGAGCAACCCAGAAGGATTTCCTTAGTACCTTGGAAGTGTTGATTGAAGGCCAGGTTATTGTCCTACATGAGTTCCTAGATCCCTGCCTTGTGAATAAACTTTTAAGGGTGTTTGATGTAGTTAGCTAGGGTGGTAGACTTCCCCAAAAGGTATTATAATGCATTTCTTGGTGTAAGAGTTTTCAGCTGTGGTTTTGGCACCAAATGTTTGTATTAGACCTTCCTGAAGAGTTTTCATCTTTGTTTGGGGGGGGGGGGGCGCTTCAAGGACTGAGGTCAGACAGTTGCAAGCTAGGTACAATCAGCCAAAGGCCTTTGACATTATCTTTGACATCCAGGAAGTAGATGCCAAAGAGAAGTAGGCCCAGCACCGAGCCCTGGGGGGACTCCACTGGTGACTGGCCTCTTTGTGGAGGTGGCCTCAATGATTCTAACCTCCTGGGTTCTGTCAGTGAGCCAGCTAGCTATCCAGCATGTTATAAAGGGGTTTATATCTTGTTCTGTAAGTTTGTTGACAATGCCCAAGTGGGATATCTAGATCTATGTAGGCAGTATACACCATTTTCTCCTCATCCATTGCCTTGATGACCTCTTCAAAGAAGTTCACCAGATCCAGTTAGCATGACCTTCCACTGACAAAGCCAAATTGGGATGGATCCACTGTCTGGAGGTCTCCTGTGGCTTTGAAAATAAGACTAGTCAGACTAATGGGTCTGTAGTTTCCAGGATCTGTTAAAGGTCCTCCCATTTGAAGGGGAATGACAGTTGCAGTCCTCCATTCACGTGGTACAAAGTCTGTTCTAAGATTATAGTTAAATAAGGGCTCTACCAGCCCTGATAAGTCCTGTTTTAGACTATTCCCAGGATGTTATCGGGACCCATTTGAGGCTGTGTTTTTGGCATTAGTGAGTGCAGTCAGTACATGCTCTCTAGTTATAGTTGTATGGGTTATGTTTGAGGGGATGTTTGGGGGTGAGGGGAGATAACATTGGAAATTTGTCCCCAACAGGTTTGCTATAATTCCAGGCTCCATGAATATGACACCAT